>NC_061102.1:41817076-41842076 GCF_015104395.2 Macrobrachium nipponense | reverse complement strand
TCAGGCTAGAGTTTCCTCCACAAGGAATTCAAGGTTTGCCTCGAAACCTCCTGCCAAGCTTGATCGATGAGTCGGATGCATATCACAACATCGAAATGCTCCTTCCAAAATTCACGCAAGGTGAGGTTTGTGGTATAGGTGATGTCGAAACATCTCTTGAAAAGATGTTTCGTATACAGCTTCTTGAAGTTCGATATCACTTGCTGGTCCATGGGCTGGAGGAGAGGGGTGGTGTTAGGCAGAAGATAAAGAACCTTGATAAAAGAATACATACTCCGCTAGGATATCTTCCTCGAGGCCAGGAGGGTGAGCAGGGGCATTGTCCAACAACAACAGACATTTCAGAGGGAGGTGCTTCTTTTCCAAGAATTTCTTCACTGTCAGGCCGAAACACAGATTTACCCACTTGGTGAACAAAAGTCTCATTACCCAGGCTTTTGCATTAGCCCTCCACATCACTGGAAGCTTCTCCTTTAGCACTTTGTGGGCCTTGAAGGCTCGAGGAGTCTCCGAATGATACACAAGTAGGGGCTTCACCTTGCAATCCCCACTGGCGTTCAAACAAAGTGTGAGCGTAAGCCTGTCTTTCATAGGCTTACTCCCGGGTAGCTTCTCTTCCTCCGTGATGTACGTCTGACGAGGCATTTTTTTCCAAAAAAGGCCAGTCTCATCACAGTTGAAGACTTGCTGAGAACTGTAGCCTTCCTTGATCGTCATTTCGTCGACCGTCTTAATAAAGGCTTCGGCCACTTTTGTGTCCGAGCTGGCCGCCTCCCCATGCCGCACCACTAAATGGATGCCAGTCCGATTACGGAATTTTTCAGACCACCCATGAGAAGCCTTGAAGTCTGGGGTTGGCGTCGATGTCCCTTCTCCTCCATCGTCTTCGGCCTGGGCAATCAAATTGCCGAAAATAGCGCTGGCCTGGTGGCAGATTGCCGTCTTGGTTATCGTATCGCCAGCGATTTCTTTGTTTTTATCCAGACAAGATGCAGCCTCTCCATCTCGTCGTGCACGTGGCTCCTCTTGCTAGACAAAATAGTCACGCCCTTGGAAGGTGTAGCCGTATTCCTTAGCGATCACACTCAACCGCATGCGAGCTTCATATTTTCTAAAGATCTCCATCTTCGTCTGCATAGAAAGCATCCTCTTCTTTCCGTGAACTTCAGCAACTTTCTTGGGACCCATGACTACATGTATACTGTACGTAATTAAGTTATGTAGTATACGTAAGTACTAAAGTTCTCACACAACACGATAAAGTAGTACTACAAAGAAATCACTAACGAATTTACGTTAATAAACAAAATCGTATATGTGAACGAATTTGGCGTGCGTACACAAACAATGCTGCTTCGGAGTGACCGAAGAACGCCGCTATGTAGATGCACGATGGGAGAGATGCTGACCAATAGGAGAGCAGGATCTTATGGCGGTGACTAGCATCAGGAACCAATGGGAGAGCGGGAGGATGGTGGCGCGCGTTTTAAAATTGTTATCGGTGGTCCAAGCGAATCTCGGGACTTTACAGCAACAACCTTTCGTAACCTGAACTATTTTTGTATGTAGAGCCAAAAAAATCTTCGTATTTGCTTTCCTAACTTGAATTTTTCGTAAGTTGAGACTTTCGTATGTCGAGGTACCACTGTATTTGAATAAAACTGATTATTAGAGTCAACTTAACACAAATCACTTTGTGCAAGTATCCCTCTGATTACTTTGCAAATACAAAAACCGAGGATGAAGCACCTTCAGAGTCAACTTAACACACATCACTCTAGTGTACCCCTCTCTTTACTTTGCAAATGATAATGAAACTCAAATGAAAGGGTGAATTAATACAAATTACTCTAGAGCACCCCTCTCATTACTTTGCAAATGATAATGAAACTCAAATAAATGGGTGAATTAATTCACCCTTTCATTTGAGTTTCATTATCATTTGCGGAATAAAGAGATGGATACACGAGTAATTTGTGTAAAGTTGACTCTGAAGGTGCTTCACCTTTGGTTTTTGTATTTGCAAAGTAATCAGGGGGATACTTGCACAAAGTGATTTTGTGTTAAGCTGACTCTAATAATCTGCTGTATTCAAATACAAAAATTTTTATGTAAAAATTCTTTTCTTTTAGTCCAAACCATTGAAACACCATTTCCGATCAAACTGGTGGATGGCGGCCATCTTGGATTTGTTAGTCATAATGAGGCTGAATAATAAAATTTGACAAATATGAAATCCCTGACCCACAAAAAAACATAAAGCTTGCATTGATCAACAGTACAGGCTACACCATTGAGATGCCTGCTTCCAAGATGGCAAACAGCAGCCATCTTGGATTTCTTGGTCAAAAGGATGTTGAATCATTAAGAAAATACCAAAAATAAATTCCTTGACCCCAAAAACCCAAGAAAGCTTATGTTGATCAACACTGTAGCCCAAACCATAGAAAAAATAATTTTTAAGATGGCCTTTGGTGCCCATTTTGGATTTTGGCCCCTTGCAAAGTTAGCTCACACTTTTGCGAGGGTCACCCTCACTAATTTTTCAAAGTAACCCTCAAAGATGACAAATCCTAGAGAAACCTTTGTTTGGACTCCACAGTCACAGATGTGCCAGAAATGACCCAACTATGTGCGGATTCTTGGTAACTAGTTATAGTTGAATAATAGGATACTAAGAAATAAAAATACTGTGTGAACCAAGATAAATCACATTAGCTTTGATTTGATATTAACTATAATTCATATATATTCTGGTAACAGAAAACCTACTCTCACAATATAGCACATGAAGCAAAATAAATGAAAAGAAACAAACAAACCTCAGATATGAAATTTTGGAAATTTCTTGTACCAATGAAGCAGATGCCAGTAGAATCCTTTTTGTGAGCAACTCGATCAAGCTTAGCATTTTCAGCAATCTTTCGAACAACATCTTTCGTATAATCTCCTGTTATTTCAACAAAACAAATCAACACTTGAGAAAAGTCAATTATGATTTACTCATGACAAGATGTGTATTCATACTGCACTATCCGTAAACTATAACTATGTTATTTTTAAATTTCTAAGTTCAGCAGCTCTGCATAAGAACAAACCACTGCCTTTAATAACCCTAGGCTTCTGCTCAAAGTGGCAGCAGCATATCCATAATATTGAAGCCGAATGATTTTGCTCCACTGGATGTCAACAGATTTCAGAAGCATTAATCATCATCTACATAAACCACCAATAGTATACTAAAACTAGACAAAGTGATGTTATAATTTAAAAGCAAATACTACTATACTGCAAAGAACTTGTAACATTAGGGTCAATAGCCCTATCAATGAGGGTCTATGCCACCACTCAGTAAACCAAAATTTTTCTTCATTAAATGGCAACCATAAGCTTACTGCATCAACATCAATCAGCAAGACATACTATATTATATCCCTTAATCATGCTTCAGCCATGAATAAAAATTAATGAACGTGATCAAAACAAAAAATAAAAGCACTATTATTATATAACAATACTAGAGGAATTAAACTTTGGCCACAATTAAGACCAGCAATATTTCATCTAATTCTAAAATGACAATTTTTAATACCACAATTAAGACCAGTAATATTTCATCTAATTCTAAAATGACAATTTTTAAAAGTAAATTGTATTTTTCCTAACTATACAAACCTCAGGTCCTTTACATTAGGAATTACTTTCAGTGAAGCTGGAAAACTGGCTGCTAGACTTTTGAACAAGGTAGTTAGGTAGTATAACTACCTTTCAGGCAGCCAGGGATCCCACCCACCGAAAGTGTGCACTCCACTTTACTCTAGGCCCAGGAATCAGCCTGAGGGGTGGTATGAGGTGGGCATAATGTGCAAAGGGTCTCAGGTTTGCATAGTTAGGAAAAATACAATTTACTTTAAAAATTGTGTGAGGGAAGTTCCACTTCCTGAGCACGACCGGAGACCCCAAAAGTACGATTGCTCTCATCCCCAACCTCTCCTCCATCCTCCTCACTCCACAAATTGGACGAAGAGGATGAAGCAAAGGTCTCTCCTGAAAGAGAGGGAACAAGAAGGGGAAGCTTGCCGGGAGAGAGAAACGAGGATGAAGGGTCAACCACCAAGGGAGTTGTTGGGGGTGTATAACCCTCAGAAAACGCCTTGGTGCCCTTCCTCCAATAACATTTCCTCCCTGCAAACTTCACCGACTAAACAGGGGTCTAGAAACAACACTCATCACATGAAGTACAAAGGGCATGAGGGTCAACCTTGAACTGAAGTTATTACAGCTCTTCTTGCCCACCCCAGGACATACATGCTGGGGGGAGGGGGGGTTTAAGGGCTGTCTTAGCAGATTCTTTGGTTTGCCTTGCAAGATATTATAATCAAAATAGCAAACATTCAAATATATGTAATACACAACGAAAAAAGAAAGATCCCATCAGGTAAAGCTTTGCTAGTGACAGTCAGGCAGAAAGCATAGCGAACATGCGTCGCCATGTACTTACTGCCAAAGTAAGGCCATCAATATGTTATTTCATCAAAAAATGTCTTTGTACAAAGTTAAATCAAATTAATATACTAGATGACTGTATGAGAAATAAAAAGAAAAGGTAATAGTACAGTGGTGACATAGCTGTGCATTTTGTTTAAAAAGAAAAGAGCCAGATTTACTGCAAGCTACAGGGCCATTCAAAGGGACCAACACTGCTACCAAAAAAATTCACCTCTCACCATAGTAAAGTCACAGAAATAAATAGAGAGGGACCTTCCCTTTATGGTTAGGAAAAAACTCAAGAATTTTGTTGTCTATTGATATGCATGGCTCAATATGCCTTTACAGGCATCAATTATAAAATATGGGTCTATACAAAATGACACAATACTATATTAAAAAGTATATTAACTTAACCAGGATAAATAATCCCTACTTGCAAACAGTACACTATGCATGCCATCCCAGGGGATTTTTCTCATCAAACAGTACAGACAAAACAGTGATACTTAAAAAAAAAAAAAAAAAAAAAAAAAAAAAAAGTTCTTTCTTTCAGTGAAGGGCACACTGCCAATAGTACTTAAAAATTTTAAACTACAGTACAATAAAGGCTCATTAATCAAAATTTCAATTATCAAAAAGTCTGAAGCAAAACTATATTCAGGAAGCCTGCTAATGGATTCAAAATGGAGTTTGATACAAATATCCCAATTTCTGTCAGACAACATACCACCTGTCTACTCCTTCTTCAGATGGCTGTAAATTCATAACTGCCCTAGTGAATATCAAGTGAGAGCACTCAGTAGCCTTGTCACAGATTTTTCCACAGTGGTCCAAAATTCTTAGCTTCTACAACCTTCCAAATGGTGAGTAAAAAATAGATACACTATACCCTAATTAGCTCTAAATGTAAACATCAGTCTCGGCTTTAAGTCTTTTTACTTTCTGCACTACAAAATTTTAATAGATGCTGAATTCACAATGTGACTTAAAACATATCTCTTATAATCCAAAGAAAAACTTTGTGAGGACACATACGAGCTTGTATATACATTCATGGAAAATTCATGTGAGAAGCTCCATAGTTTAAACATATGTACCGTAATCTTACATGAAATTCAAACATCACACAGCTTTGTTATCTTTAATCACTCTATTCAAAGCTCGAGAAAATAGAAAGAAATACTGTACTTACCTAAAGGAAACATAGTTTGTTGAAGTGATTTTTGTGGTATCTGACTTAGGTAAAAAGTCTGATCTTTCCACCTGTCTATTCCTTGAAGTAACCTTGCACCTAAGAGAGAAAAAAAAAGAAAATATAATTTTGTGTCTTGCAACTACTGTACCATACTAGCTTACAACAAAATCATAAACTACTAACTAAAATAGAATCAAACTTTGCAAGCCAGTTAAAAACAATCTATAACAATGCATATAATAAAAATAAGAAGAGAAAAAAATCTTATTTTTCAAAACCAGAATAGTACAATTTTTTAAAGTAAAATTTACTTCTTAGTAAAAACCCATCACTTTATGGTAGTCTTAATTGTGCAACAGCTTGTTCCCCAGACACAATCCAAAACAAGATGAAGAGTTCCCACTTTGTCAGCTTTACATGCTGGCTCCAAAGTGCTTCTAATGGCAGCAAAATCATTCCAAATGTTGTCTGGCTTTACAGCACAACAGTCTCATGAGGAGTGTCTATTACCTGACCATTTAAAACTATCTTATAAATGAAGCCCATTACACCACATTTACCCCAAGATTGTCTTCTTCCACAACAAACAATGTGGTTCCATAAGAGCCTTTTTAACATACTCTTCTGAGTCCCAGGTGCCCCCAATGTGTTGGTGTCACAAGTGCCTGTAGTCACCAGATATACAAGTGATAATCATATAGTTGCCCAATGTGCCAAAGCATTTTGTGTTAGAAGTTAATATCTACATCACAGCTGAGTGTACTGTTGCCTGATGATACACAGATACCTCTTCTGGTGTATGATGTGGTTTCCTCACAGTTGTTTGACAATGCATGATGAGAGTTTCCTAGTGCATCATGGATGTCTGTGAGTTTACCTATAATAACATGGGTACCAGTACAGTTACCTGATTTCCCAGGGTATCTGTTATAATTAACTGATGTGTGTTAAGAACCTGTCTTCATAAGGGTGTTGATATAACTGACTGGTGTGCCCTTGGATATCTAGGACAGAGAAGCATAGCAGTTCAAACCATGTAAAGCTCAGGTTAAAAACACTAGTTCTTACCCCTGCTTCCCTTAATGCCAAAATTTCATCAATGATCATTCCAAACATTAGTATGTACATACCACCTCAAACTAATATCAATAGAAAAAGAATACAGATTCCATTTAAAAGCAAATGGTTATACAGAAAGTGAAATACATGAGTATAGGTACTAACACTTGTAACAAGCAAAATACCCTCAATTTTCTTTTGAATGATTACTAAACTGTTTTTGCTACGAGCAATAAGTTACACATTTTGTAAATATGTGCACAAAAGAAGATGTCTAGACTACTGTGACAATAACTTTTTACACATGCCTGAAAAAAATTACACCAAAAAGTGAGAATGCTAAGAAGGTAAGGCTGGGGGTTATTTACCGTGCACGTTGACTTCAGCTCGTATCTCCTTCCACTACATTTGATTTGATCAATGACTAGCTTAGGTTTGCCCCCAAAATGACATAAGTAACGGGGTTGTAACTTGCAGTAACACATAAGATAGTACAGACACCAAGAAAATAATACAAGAGTTTAATTACTAATGTATCAAAAAAATATTTTCCATATAAAGTTTTCTTCAAAGGAAATATTTACTAAATTATAATTCTTATCATAGCTAAAATTATAATCAATAATTCTTACCAGTATTTGGGTCATAATACTCAAGATCTTCTCCAAAAGAGTTTCGAGCATAATGTCCAGTAGCAATAACTTCTGTAGAGTGTACATCTTGTGCATACTGAAGAAATGTTGAAAACTTCATGTTCTTGTTGCATAATATATCAGGATTTGGTGTAAAACCTGCCTTATACTCTTCAAGCATGTACCTAAGGGGTAAAAATTCCAATAAGAAAAAATATGAGTTACTCATTATACTGAGGAAATGTGGTCAGATTTTTATTTGATTTATGAAAATTTGGCATTAAAGCCAATCACTGAGGCACTTTCAGTCATTCAATGCTTAAGAAAGTGATACAAAGGAGTTGGAGTGGTTGGACAGCAAAATGTAAGAAAGGAAGTGGGAATGGAAGTGAAGTATAAGACTAAAATATGGGTGTAACTAAAGGTCAAGGGGACACTGCAAACAACCTAGTAGTGCTTACAGAGCACCAAATGAGGTGCACTAACAGCACTACCCTCCTTGTGGGCATGGGAGGATTTTGACTGAGAACATAAAACAGGTGACAGAAAGGTTAATAGGAGAACAACACTATGGGTTTAGACAGGGAAGGTGTACAGATCAACAACTAATGTCTTAACAACACTAGCTCTGATCTGACCAAAGTGACTGGAGCTTCAAGATCTTTTAAGACTTCTTATAGATATACCTAATGTGTAAATGCATTAGCCACCTTAACCTTTAACTTTGAGAATTAGGTCTCATATTAGATACTTTTTGGTTAAAGTAGCCAAAATCCTTGGAGATCCAGAAGAGTCAGCATCCATCTGTGATAACTGGTATGTATAATAGACAGGCACTGATTAATTCTGAACCTCTATACCACAAACAGTACACTTACACTGTTCATATATTGCACAAGTAGTGTGTCTGTCAGGTACTGAACACAAAAGACCTGGCTTGCTTCAAAGTAAGATCATACATTTTTTTCTCTCTAGAATGAGTAATATTAAAAAATTTAAGGAAGAACTTTTCCTGGGAACTGTCAAGCCACCTTGTTGGGGCCTGGCCTTAGTATTGGAACATTGAAGTAGCTAAAATTTATGACTTTGAAAGACAAGATTCTTTAGAAAACCAGATTTAATGACTGAGTACAGTATTATCCTGTCCTATGCCCCAAGTTTTATTTCTGAGATACAGTCTACTAATTTTCTGTTTCAATCTTTATGATCTGTTGCAATTACTTCTCCTATACCAAGTCTGAAGTATTAGTTACTATCTTAGGAAGATGAATATTTTGGAGAGGATGCTCTCTTGCCTGTATCCTCTGGCACTGTCTTTTGGCTCAGACCAATTAACCCCATGGGGACAGGTAACATACATATATAGTATATATAATAGAATCGATGTTGGTAATCGAGTAAACTACATATCTTAATATGTATATGAATAAGGGCATACAGAAATAGTTGATAACAGAAAGATGAAAGTGGATAATAGAGAAATAAAAAACAAGTGATATTAACCCTCTTACGCCGAAGCGGTATAATCGAAATTGTCTCCCATATGCCGGGCCTGTCAGGGAGTGAGAGCGGAAGCGGAAAAAATAATTTTTTCAAAAACTCACAGCGCGCTTAGTTTTCAAGATTAAGAGTTCATTTTTGGCTCCTTTTTTTGTCATTGCCTGAAGTTTAGTATGCAACCATCAGAAATTAAAAAAATATCATTATCATATATAAATAATGCGATATATGATAGCGCAAAAAAAATTTCACTTATCATTGTATTCAAATCGCGCTGTGCAGAAAACGGTTAAAGCTAACGAGTTACTTTTTTCCGTTGTATTGTACACTAAATTGCGATCATTTTGATATATAACACATTGTAAAACGATCAAAGCAACACAGAAAAAATATTACCACAAAATGATGCATGAATTTGTAATGCGCAGACATAAAAAAATGTTTTTTTCAAAAATTCACCGTAAATCTAAATATTGTTCTAGAGACTTCCAATTTGTTTCAAAATGAAGACAAATGATTGAATATTACGATACTGTAAGATTTTTAGCTTAGAATTACAGTTTTCGACCATTTCGAACGAGTTAAAGTTGACAGAATGTCAAAATTTTTATATATTATTTTTTTATATGCAAATATTTCGAAAATGAGAAAAGCTACAACCTTCAAATATTTTTTTATGTATTCTGCATGAAATTGCGCACATTTTTATATACAAAACTCTATAAAAGGCCTAATATGAAAAGGAGCAAATATTAGGAGAATGCGACGTACGCATTTCGGAGATTTGCTGCCACGAATCGGCGCGCGGAGGGAAGGAAACGTTTTTTTTCAAAAATTCACCATAAATCTAAATATTGTGCTAGAGACTTTGAATTAGTTTTAAAGTGAAGATAAATGACTGAATATTACTAGACTGTAAGAGTTTTAGCTTACAATTACGTTTTTTGACCATTTCGGTAGAGTCAAAGTTGACCAAATGTGGTTTTTTTTCTATTTATCGTGATTTATATGCAAATATTTCGAAAATGAGAAAAGCTACAACCTTCAACTATTTTTTGTTGTATTCTGCATGAAATTGCACACATTTTCATATATGAAACTCTATAAAAGGCCTAATATGAAAAGGAACAAATATTAGGAGAATGCGACATACGCATTTTGGAGATTTGCGGCCGCGAATCGGCGCGAGGAGGGAAGGAAAAAGTTTTTTCAAAAATTCACCATAAATCTAAATATTGTGCTAGAGACTTCGAATTTGTTTTAAAGTGAAGATAAATGACTGAAATTCAATACATAAAATGCTTGTGTAAAGTAATGAGTTTGTATAGAGTAAATTTGTTTAGTTTTTTTAAAATTACATATTTCTCAAGATAGTTATACCAATAACAAAAATTAAAAATAAATTCCCCCTTGCCAGAAATTTTTCTCTTGGATAGTTTACTTCACCATTTACAAGTACAGTATAATACTAAAAGTATAAGTGAGAGGTTTCATAATTAAATGGAAAGGAGTTTTATAAAGAAAAACAGAAAGAGAATCAAGCTTTCTATATGCCCTGCTTTTAAAAATACTTATAATGCAGTCCCCGGTTATCGGCAGACTTGGTTAATGGTGATCCGGTATTTATGGTGCTTGTCTAGCACCATAAAATCAGCGATTTATGGCACCATAATGTGCTGAGTTCTGGTTATTGGTGCCATTAACTGGTTATTGGTACCTTTAACCAGTTATTGGCAAAGAAGCACCATAAATCACAGTTTCGGTTAATGGCAGTTTTTGCTTATCAGCACCCCACAGAATGGAACACCCACTGATAACTGGGGGACTGCCTGTAATTAAATTATAAATACTTACGTAAATACATCATTCCAATATTCTTTAACAAAATTTACTTCTTGAAATGGAATATCAAGACGGCGACATATCCATTCAGCATCTTCAGCATCTACATCATTCTGGCAGTGACCTTTTTCATCTTTGATATCCCAGTTACGCATGAAAACACCAATGACCTCATAACCTGCAAAGGTGTTGTTTTACCATTATAAATTAAATGCAGTTATGAAAGTTAAATATTAAATTTGTTTAACCCAACTTCATTAATTCACACATTCCTAATTCTGTGGTCAGCAGCTCCTGAAACACACAAAAGGAAAAATCCTCACTTGTGAAGGTATCTCTCCCAGCAGTGCCTCTCATGTAATAGTAGTAGCTAAGTCATTCCCTTTGTACCCATCAAACAAACATTGCCATTCAAACAACATAACTTATCTCCTTTGCTCCTAAAATGTATTAGTAATTTTGCATTCTCACTTCTCCATAGTATGTATTTCTGCTTGCTTCATTCATGTTTCTATGGGGACTTTTGCATTAATCCTGTGTTTAAGGTTTGTACATAATTCTCCTAAAATAACACTTTTATAATAAAATAAAATTTTACATATACTTGCCAAGTAATTACATAGCTAACAGTTTCCAGCACCGGCAGCTAAAATTTGGAATTCGCAGTAGCAATTCTTCTTTGTTTTGGCTATAGGTAACGAGACCCGTCCACTTTCGGAAAGAGGAGGAACAACTGAGCCAGGTACTTCAATTTGTTTATGACTAACAATCATCCACGTGTGGGGAGGAGGATGGTCTCCCATTCTGTAATTACTTGGTGAGTATATGTAAAATTTTATTTTATCATAAAAATGTTCTTTTTACATAAGTAACTTACCAAGTAATTACAAAGCTGATTACACATTGACAGGAGGTGGGGACTACTCTAACCCAAACCATTATGTGGTAATGAATTTGTGAATAGAAAAGTGCCTCACATTTCTGAAATGCTTGTTCTTTCCTTGTAAGAGAGCTGCTGCAAAAAAAAATACTGCCTCTGGTCGGACTCATCTTATGTGGTAGAGGCTGGGTAGTTTGACCCGGGTAGCCTACTACCTTAGTGGGAGCTTTGAAGCAAAGCCTATTGGTCTAATCGCTTGCAAAGATTAAGCACATAATGCCCCCGCCCAGGACACAGTACCAACAAAGACTAGAACAACAATGTTACCTAGTACGTATACCATAAAACTAAATTCCAACCCTTCACCAAAACAACTGGAGGGTATCCTGGTACCACGTACCCCCAGATGCCCCAAAAACACAAACTTTAATCAAAGCAAAAAGGTAGGAAGGAATGCTTCCTAGGTTCCCTTCCCCAAAACCATGCCAGCCATTGATAAGGGGCCTAACATACTGCATTCACTATTCATATACAGATTCTATTTCTTTTAGATAGTATGATGCAAACACTGACTTGCATCTCCAGAAAGTCGTTTGAAGGATCTCCATCAGGGAAAGGTTCTTCTTAAATAACATAGAAGTGGAAATCGCTCTGACTTCACGCGCTTTTACCTTGACAATAGGTAAAAATTCTTCACCTATTTGAGAATGTGATTTTCTAATCACTTCCCTTAAGAAAAATGACAGGGCATTCTTAGAAAGAGGATGTAAGTGATCCTTAACGGACATCCATAAATTACTGGAAGGGCCTCTAGTCTTCTCCGTCTTCAAGTAGAACTTCAGGGCTCTTACTGGGCAGAGGCCTCTCTCCTCTTCTTCAGGTCCTAATAATTCTGACAGACACTTAATTACGAAAGAACGAGGCCAGGGTCTACTAGGATTCTCATTTTTTGGCAAGAAAATTCAGATAGTGAACAGATCACGTCTCCTCAAGAGAACCAGACTCCTATCCATAGCCTGAAATTTACTTACTCTTTTTGCTGTTTCTAAGGCTATTAAAAAAGAGTGTCTTCTTTGTCAGGTTTCTGAATGAGGCATCCTCCAATGGTTCAAAAGGAGGGCCTGAAAGCCACTTTAACACCACATCTAAATTCCAGGTCACTGACTCTCTTCCTCTTTTACTCGTATCAAAAGATTTAATCAAGTATGTGATGTCTTGGTTTACTGACAAATCTAATCCTATAACCCTTGATCGTAGATGCAGATAAGCCTATGGAATCTATGAAAAAAAGGAGAATGTCTGCAACTTCTGTCACAGTTGTCTTAGAAGACAAGATACCCATTTTTTTGCACCATGTGCAGAAGATTGTCCACTTATTTTGGTAGACTGCTGCAGAGGATTTACATCTACACTCTGAAATTGCTCTAGCAGCCTTCTTGAAAATCCTTTTGCTCTAAGTAATCTGGTTGACAGTTTGAATCCCGTCGCAGCAAGGGAGGATAGCCCTTGATGAAACCTCTTGAAGTGCAGTTGTCTGAGCAAATTCGTCTTCTGAGGGAGCAATCTTGGGAAGTCTACTATCAGTACCAACAGATCGGGAAACCACTCTTTAGTGGCCAGAACGGGGCTATCAAAATCATGGACACATTCCTGTGTGTTAGCAACTTGTTTTGTACTTCACTTATTAATCTGAATGGAGGGAAGGCATAAAGGAATTTGTCCAACCAATCCTGTAGCATTACATCCGTAGCCAGTACTAGTGGATCTGGTACTGGGGAGAAGAATGTTGGTAGTCGATAATTTCTGTGTCGTAAAAAGATCGATCATAGGTTTTCCCCATAACTTCCAGGGGGATCTGCATACCTCCCGATCTAGTCCACTACGTGGAGATCACTTGATTCCGTCTGGTCAACTGATCCGCAAGGACGTTGAGTTTCCCTTGCACAAATCTTAATGTTTATTGTCGTCCAATTCTCCTTGGACCACAGCAGGAGATCCCTTGCTGCTTCATACAGTGAAAAGAAGCGAGTTCCCCCTTGTCTGCTGATGTACGCTAGTGCCGTCGTGGTGTCTGAGTGCACTGCTATTGTTCTGATGCAAAGCTCCTGATACCTAAGTGAATAGCTTTTAACTCTTTCACATTAATGTGCATCTCCTTTTCCTCTTGAGACTACACTCCCGACACTTCCTTGGTCTCTAGTAGAGCTCCCCAACCTACATCCAACGCGTCAGCCTAGAAGTTCAGGTCGGGGTTCTGTGGGTGAAGATTGACTGATTGCGTCATTAGCTCTGGCGTTACAACATCTGGGTAATTGACACCGAAATAAATTAAATAGAACAAATTAAATTTTAAATAAATTTCATATAAAAATATCTATAAATATTTGTATATAAAAATTTTTTTCATATGCTATAAAAGTTCTTACATAGACAATCTACGTATAATTTAAATTTGGTTGAGGAGACCTGCCTCCCCCCTAAATTTATATAACTGCTCTATATTACAATCCTTTCCAAGAATTGTAGCTAGAATAAAATTACCTACTCTGTCACGACCCCAAGACAGGAACCTATGTCTCAAATTCCCGAATCTGGGACATTCAATCAACAAATGTTTCACAATCAAGGGCACAATACAGTTCTCGCAAAACGGAGGATTTTCATGAGACATCAAGAACCCATGTGTAAGTCTTGTATGTCCAATCCTCAATCTGCACAACATCGTTTCTTGTCTCCTTGGCATATACGGATATGACCAAGGAGACACTGATGAACTGATACTGCGCATTTTTTGATTAGTTAAAATATCCTCCCACTGGGACTGCCAACATTTTTTAACTCTCTGACCTACTAGAAGATACAAATCCTGATATGTGGGTGATGAGACTTTCCTTCCTGAAGTCTTCCTTCTGATTTCCACCACAGCAGATGACTTTGTATCTCTTGTGTTACTGGAAACAAAAATAAATCAGGCTGACTTTTTCTGTTCCTGCTGGCCCTGAGATAGAAATGAAAAACTCTCAAGTGGAGTCTCCCTAATGACACGAACTGCTCTATTGAGGCCAAAGTCCCGATCAGGCTTATCCACTTGTTGGCCAAGCAATATTGAAGTGTGAGAAACTCTTGTATAGTCTGAAGACAAGACTCCACTCTTTTTGGGGATGGAAAAGCACGAAAAAGAAGAGAGTTCAAAGTCATCCCCAAATAAACTATCTCTTGAGAAGGAACCAGTTGAGACTTTTGGAAGTTTATTATCAATCCTAACTCCTGAGTAAAATTTAGTGTCCTTTTTAAGTCTTCAATGAACTGCTCCTTTGACTAAGAGCGAAGAAGCCAGTTGTCCAGATACAGAGCTATCCTTATTCCTTCTAAATGCAGCCATCCTGCTAGAGGAGCAAGAACCCTTGTGAACGCCTGTGGGGCCAGGAGTCTTGCTCTCACTGGTACACAGACGAGATCTCTTTCACTTTTTGGGAACCAATCTCATAGAGTTTTTCCTACTGATTCGAGAGACACAGCAGACGTTTGATCTCATTCTGGGGTTTGATTTCGGTCTACTGCCACGAAAAGGAAAGGACTGCAAAGGGGAAGCTACCTTCATGCTCGATGGAGTAGCTTCTTTCAGCCATCTCGTGGTAAGGGCTAACAATTCTTGTTGACTTCTTCTCAGGACCTATCACTATTCAAAAACAGAGGAAAGAGGGAGTTCTTTACCAATGGTGAGAATAGAAGAGTGGACTTCTGAACCATGGTGACTCCTTTAGTGGTAAAGGAACACCGAAGCTCCCTCTTTTTCAACACCCCCATTGCATAAAAGGAGGCTATTTCTCCGGAAGCATCCCTTACTTCCTTGTCTGCACAAAATGACAATTTGTCCAAAATTGCATTTTTCCTAACTATACAACCTGAGTCCTTTTACAATAGGAAGGTACTAGCGGCAGCTGGATAGGTCGTAAGCTTTCGAACAAGGGGTTCGGTAGTTAACTGCTTGTCCGACAGGCGCGCGCGCGCGACTGGGAGGTAAACAAATCACTTTTGCTTTTGGCCCAAGCAAAAACTGCAGAGTGAGGGGTGGCATGAGGTGGTACTATGTGTAAAAGGACCTCAGGTTTGTATAGTTAGGAAAAATGCAATTTTGGACAAATTGTCATTTGTTCCGACACGGCATACAAACCTTCGGTCCTTTTACAATAGGAAGACTCACTTCTTGGTGGGAGGAATCTGAGTCTTTTGTGAACAGACTGGTGTTCGCCCAACCTTGGAATGCCTCCCTGGTCGTAAGAGCGAGGGAGGGATCCAAGCCTCTGTCCGATTGATCGGGGTGTGCACCGCAGGAATCAATGGTCAGACCTCTGGACCAAGTACTAAGAGAGAGGCAAGCGTATCTCTTCGTACCAGCAAACAAGAACAAGTTCCTATTTGTAAGAGGCAACATAAAGTTATGGTTTGTCTCTTGTTGGCATCCACTTCCCCCCCCTTGTAGGAGGAAGTGGTGGATATTCGCTCCCATCCCTAGTGAAAGGGATAGGATGGGGCTCTGTCGAGTAGCTCACCGGCATCTCGTCCTTATCCAGCAAGGTGATGACCGTATCCCTCTACCCACAGGTAAAGGGGGAGAAAAAGATAGGAAGAGAAGCCAGTCACTCTCTCATTCACTTATCTATTCTTACAGTCACACCAGGACTCGATGCTGTTCAGCCTGCTAGGGTCTGGGTTAGCTACACAACGTGTTGAGCACAGCTACCACGGGTCCCAAGGAAAACGATCCAAGGACCTGTGGGCAATATCCAAAAGGTAGAAGGAGGTGCCAGTGGTCTGGTTGTACCAGACCCCTGCCTTCAGTACCTGCGCCACGGAGAAGTTCTTGTGTAACTCGAGGGAGTGTACTTCTAGGTCATCTTGGTGCTGACGAAGAGTCTTCAACACTCAGCCTGGGATGTCGAGTTTCTTCAGAAAGCGCGGTCGCGCTTTCACAGGACAAAGCAGCATCTCCTTCGCATCGAAGGCGGTGAAGTCCATTAGGGAGGGGATTGTGAAGGACTCTAACCGATCGTCAGGAACCAAGGGTTCTGAGTCTTCGCTACGAAGTCGGTACGAAATCGAGCGTCACGAATCCCCATCCCCTGGATGCTTGACTTCGCAGGAAAAGTCATGCAATTACCTCAGAGGAAAAGAAGGGAATGGTCGTATGACCTATCCCTCTTCTCGACTTCGGTGATGTCCTGTACCCATACTGGTCTATTCGTCTGCAGCGAAGTGTCTCACATTCTCCTATCCCCATGCAGTGAAGTTCTTCTCGGTAGTGGATAGGACACCGACACTCAATGGTGGGTGTCGATGGTATGGGTACTGTGACAAGCCGTTAGGACGAAGAAAAGACTGTTATGGAACAACCGAACTAAGTCCACAGCGAAGTTCGTAACAGACTTGGGCGCTCTGACAGCTGCCGACTGACTGCGTTCGGTAGAGGTGCAAGTTTGTCCAAGCACCCGAGCAAGTCACGTGACCTTCGCCTTAAAAGGGTTATGCCAAGAGACTAAACAAATAATTTGTTCGTCACCGATGCCAGAAGGCGTGGTGATGATTCTCTTAAGGCATGTGCCCAACAGGCGAAAGTCAATTGCCTTCTAGAGACCGAGGTCCCTGATGGCAAGATATCTCATAGTATAGTTGATTCTCAGCTAAGGAGAAACAACACTATGTGTCGTTGAAGACGAAGGTGTACAGAAAAAGCAACCTACGTCTTCACGGCTGAACCGAGAGAAGGATTCTCAAGATTCTGAACCTGTGCTACAAAGACTGAGAACGCTAACCGCTATTCATTGCTGTCCGGTGAGGATCGTAGTTGCAATAAAAGCGGAGCGCTTTTCAGTAATGAAGACAGGGAAATACTGCCTGAAGAACTGCTTCTCATGGGCTGAACATTTGGAAGTAGAGCTGTCAGGTCGGAGAGTAGGCGATGTCTTCTGACATATCTGTTAATTCGGGGCGAGCAATGAATAATTGCACACCTACGAATACGAGATATTTTGAAGACAAACTCAGATGTCTGCAAAAATCATTCGCATTATCGCTGTGCGATGCAGCGGAAGACTAGTACAGACTTCTGTTACCGTGCGGTAAACAGAAAGATGAGAGAGTCCAAGAGATATCTCTGTTGAAAATTCTCGCAATGTCGAAGGCGATGAAATCGAGCGCCACAGCAGTAGATGGTCCTTCATTATTGCGAGAATCCTTGTTAATCAGAGACCTAAGTCCATGATTGTTGGGCAGAGATACGGTTCGGTAGTCAATCAAACCAGGGGAGAGAGAGACGTAACGACCGTGCATCTCCGAGACCTAGCTGATACTGAGCTGCTATCAGGCAGTTCAATACGCAGTAGCTCTCGTGACTCGTCATCCTGAGTGCCAGGGTAATCCATTATTCCACGAAGGAATGCGTTCGGCTAGAACCATCGAGCATAAAAAGAATACGCTCGAGCAATTATATTTTAACCGAAACGGATTTGGTAAATACAAAAGCTGATTTGGTGTTGTCGTGACAATACCAAGTATCTAAAATCGAAACTGATAACTGCTGGGAGGTTGCAGGCAACCCCGAGTTGCAGTTTTCAATTTAAGATACAATTCGTCTCGGTCACAAACCGTAGAGTTAACTACGGTATGCGCCTACCCCCCGGACAATTCAACTGTTAAAAGAATCATGTCGCGAGGGTAATATACGTAGTATATTTGTAGGTTCTGTACCACGACCTCCATCCTAAATTCTTTTCCTCTCGAGGAATGAGAATAAGGATTGGAGATCGACCGCCTTCGTTCTCTAGTCAAGAGAGTGAGGGAGAAGTCTTTCCCAAAGGAAAGCTTCAATGGTGAACAGAATACCGAAGACGATAGTTCAAGCCAAACTGGAAGTTCCCGTCCGTTCTTCTCTATTCCAGGTTAATCGCCAAACTGTGAGATACTCTTCTTTCAGCAGCAGTCTTCTTCCAAATGCTAGAAATTACAGGAATTCGAGCATAAGCGAGGTTCCCGATTATCGTGTAACAATTATCGGGGATTCTCGCTCACTTTGGACCGTGGTCTCGCCTAAGTGTTTGGAGATCGTAAAAAACTCGAACACTCTGAGTGCGCTAGAAATTCCGTAGAATTCTAACCACTCTGCGAAACCCCCCACCGAATTCGTCAAACGACATCGGCTGGTGGTCCTCTCGATTCCCGTAGAAATCGAGAAAGGGGCAGTATCCCTTCCCTCCTCAACGACCGGGGCTTACGTCAGGTAGGGACCCGAACCTAAGGTCCCCCCCGGTAGCGCAGCCCCTAAAGTGGGATCTTACAGAGAAATCTCTGTAGGATCCCTCCCCTTCCTTCCCCTCGTAGCCGTAAGGAGAGAGGGAATGGGGGAGGAATTGGATACTGGCTCGCCTTCCCAGCGGAACTAGCAGTTGGAGAAGAAAAGGAGCAGCCATCGCCTTATGGCGATGGCCTCTCAGAGCCTGGGAAAACGTATTCGTCAGGATAAAACGTTTTTCCCGAGGAGGGTTACGAACTCATACTGTAGGTAAGGGTCTGCCGCCACTGTGAACGTCGTCTGGGTGGGGCTGATCGACACCTGACAGGAGAGAGCCGATACCGTCCTCAGACTCATTCCAGTCCTCGTCGAGGTCGAAACCTCTCAGGAGGACCGAAGGGTTATTCAAATACGGTGTCCGAAGACACGTAGAAACGCCTCTGTCGCAGTAGAGGAGGTGAAGTAGCTTGTTCGACCGGCCAGAACTGAGAGAGCCTTCTTGTCCGGAGACGAGAGACTACCTGGTTCAACACAGTCGGCAAGCTCCGATCGCGGCAGACCCACCGTCGATTTGGGTTCCCTCTCGGGCCCCAAAACAAAACAACTCGAGCCGAGACGTGGCTCTGCTGGTGGGAGCGACGATCCTTCCCCGAGGTCGTTGTGCTGACGAATCAGCGCCATAACCTCGGCAAAGTTCCTCTGGATCTCGGAAGTCACAGCATCTTGCAGAGTGGGACCGTTAAGCCTTCCCTTCGAACAAGAGCATATTCCGAGAACCTTCCTCCTAAGAAGGGGAACAGCGACAGCCCTCTCGGTCTTGTCCATCCACAATTGCGCATACGTCCTGGCCGGTCCAAGAACCGTGCCTGGCACGTAGGGCGTCGTGGTGGGATCATGAGGGGCGCACCCCTCACGATCACTCCTCAATACCTAGCTCCTCCCGGTGTAACCGAGGAGGTTGAAGGTACGGGAGAGGCAGACCTGACGCTCCCCTCCTCGCTCGCTGGCAGAACCAGCAGGCTTGGAGGGCTGCAGGCGATCGTCAACCCGCGGTGGCGATCGAGCTGCAGGCCTGGTCGAACCGTCTCGCTGTGGAGAACGAGAGGACCTCTTCCCAGCCTCAGCCAGGTGGCCGGGTCGGGACCGTCACGGCCCCGGATATCCAGCTGGTCGCCGCAGAGAGCGAGAGCTGGTCTGGAGTGAGAGTCGCGTGAGCGGCTGTCACCAGTCTTCCGCCCCGTGCCGTGAACCTGACGCTGAGCGAGCTCAGAGGTCTGGATCCTGGCTGCACGGTCGCTGGTAGGCGACCGTACACTCGGTACCTCCCGCGAACGAGAGGCCAAGACGGACCCTGATGCAGTGGCAGAACCACTGACACCAGGCGAGGAAGTACCGGTGTTAGCCGGTACCCCTCTGGTCCCCGTAGTCTTCTTCCTTGCGGAAGAAGAGACGGGCCCCGCTCCCGAAGGAGCAGGAGGACCAGCGGAAGGAACCCTCCCGTCCCACCGAGGTGAGACGGGTCCCGAGAAGCTCCCGAGGGAGACTTCTTAGGAGGGAGGAGGCAACCTTCTTCTTCCTCGGCTGTGAAGCCTTAGAAGTCGAAGGGGAAGAGGCGGCAGCCGACGACGATGAAGAAGATGAAGACGACGACGACGACACCTTCCCCCTCTTTCTTCGTCAGCTTCCTCAGGACAGACGTAAGTCTGGGGTAGTTACCACCCACGAACAGGGACAGACGTCAGCAGTATGGGCATCTCAGGAACAGCAGGCACAGCCAGCACAGCATCGGTAGGGACAGCCAGCGCAGCAACGGCAGGGACAGCCAGCGCAGCAACGGCAGGGACAGCCAGCGCAGCAACTGCATGGACAGTCAGCCCAGAATCGGCAGGTACGGCAAGCAGCACCGGAAACACAGGAAGTGGAGCAGCAGCCAGCAACATCCTGGTACCGGCGGCAGGTCCAGGGGGCGAGCTCTAGGGCAGCGGAAGTGTGGTCACGGCCAGCGCTGGCAACCACGAGACAGCGCGGCAACCACGAGCGGCGGCGGAACGTCCCCCCCCTCTCGGTACGGCGAACGGCACTTCACAGCGGCTGTAGGCAAGACTGTTACCACGTGAGGCGAGTACACCAGGTGAGAGGTACGTCGTCACCTGGAGCGTGGTCACCACTCCATGGGTGACCGCAGTAGGCCCAGACATAGAACCGCAGTCCCCTGGACACTAGCACCCCTGCAAATGGAAGGACGCCCATACCTCACCAAGGTCCACCCTCGTGGCAGTAGCACCTGCGGAAATAACAGTAGTAGTGATTAGTGGGGGGGAAGTCCCCTCGCGCGGGGGGGTGAGCCCCACACCGAACGAGTGGAAGACCCCGAATACAATTGTACATCGGGCACCGAGCGCCCTCCCCCGCGCTCGACGGATCGGGCGAGGAGAAGAACGCAGATAACCTCCCCCCCCGAAGGGGAAGGGCCATCTGTGGGAGCTGAGCGGGGGGGGGGGGGGGGGGGGGGGGGGGGGGGGGGGGGGGGATTCTCGTTCCCCACCCCCGCACAGCACCCATGTACCCAACAATAATAATAAGAGCCCGAGAGCAATCGTGCCCTCGGCCCGAATGCAAGGGCATAAGGATCAATTCCCTGACTGAGCGGAACTTGAACCAAATAAATATTGATGCAATCAATAATAAAAGGAATAAAATGAAAAAGAATCTTGCATTACGATTCACTTCACAATGAATAAGGGCTCGGATCGAGCGCATTTGCGCCCTCGGTACCGAGCGCAAGGGTAAAAGGATCCATTCCCGATTATGAACGGAAACCTTGATCCATAATGAATTGATGCAATCAAAATATATATGAAAATGAAAAAGAATACTGCGCTTGCAATTTCACTTCATACAAATAAAAAAGGGGAAGGATCAATTCCCGGGAAATAGCGGAAACATTGATCCAAGTAAATAATGCAATCTCAATAAAATATGAAAATGAAAAAGAACTGCACTTGCGATTTCACTTCATTCAAATAAAAAGGGGAAAGGATCAATTTCCGGGTAAGATCGGAAACTGATCCAAAATGAGTATTGCTACAATCAAAATAAATATATGAAAATGAAAAAGAATACTGTACTTGCGATTCCACTTCCATACAGAATAAGTTTTCGTGCCGAGCGCATTCGCTCGGCAACGAGCATACAGGTCAAAAAAATATAAATGAAAAGGGCACTTACGATTTTCATCTACACATTTCCAACCAAAATATAAGCTCGGAGCGAGCGCTCTCCCGCCCTCGGCACCGAGCATACACAATACGGGGAGGATCATTTCAGGGGAAAATGAATTCCCGCACTTACGCCCTTCAGACCCGGCACTCGGGTAATCGGAGGGCGTGGAGAAACCAAGATCCTTTAATTCGCAATTGAATTCAATGGAAATAAATATGAAATGATTGTACTTACAATTCAGTTTCACTAGATAAATAGAAAAAGAAAAACACAACCATGCGAAAGCAACGACGATGAAGCGGGCAGAGAGCGACGATACACGTCTACACGCCAGCAGGCCGAAAGCAAAAGTGATTTGTTTACCTCCCAGTCGCGCGCGCGCGCCTGTCGGACAAGCAGTTAACTACCGAACCCCTTGTTCGAAAGCTTACGACCTATCCAGCTGCCGCTAGTACCTTCCTATTGTAAAAGGACCGAAGGTTTGTATGCCGTGTCGGAACAAACAGGACATCAAGCAGATCCAATCCTATGTCTGATGGGAAGTTGGGGTAATCTTGAATCTTCTTTGCCAGTGCTCCTACAGACCATTCCAAAAAGCTGATAACCTCTAAAATCTTGAAGGTATTTCTCAAAAAATGATCTAGTACTGCTGAGAACATTATCTTGGTAGCAGAATATGCTGACCTTCAGGCCGAATCTATAAGGCTAGAGAAGTCCCCTTGAGAGGAGGCAGAGACTCCCAAGGAAGGAGCTTCTCCAGTCACGTAGTATGCATACCTTCTAATTAAAAGGTGTGAAGGGGGATAACTAAAGCAAGCCTTCCCTTTCTCTCTCTTGTCTGCAAGCCACAAGTCCACTCCCTTAAGGGCTTTCTTCACAGAGATTGACAAAACCATCTTTGGCAACTTTGTTGCTTCCTTTACCACACTTAACTGAAGCATTGTAGTAGGAGAAGCAGGAGCTGCTGGACAGAAGAAGGTAGGATGAGTACACAACAAAAAGTTCAGTAGTGCTGCATTAGCTGAAGATGACAAAGCCTCTTCTGGTGCATTGACTTCTTCCTCCTCTACTGACGACACTGGAGAAAGGAGAGGATCCTAAGTAGTTTTCGGCACACAGGGCTTCTTTAAGTAGCCTAAAATGTCATCCAACTTCTATTGGACAGGATCTCTAGACTGTCCTGGTCTCGCCAGATCTTACTGAGGTGCCAAATTTGCTAAAAAAATCCTTTTCTAGCACCGAACTCGCTGAAGAAGCAAAATACCAATTGGGATCCTTCCCTGTCCGTCACCTGAGAACTGGCTGTTCCACTAATACCAAGCAAACGTTGTTCACTGGGTGTTCCACCGAGCGTTTGACTATTTCCGGGAGCCTGGAAGACGCTGGTTGCTTTGGCGCCGACTGGTGCTTGTTAGCCACTGAACATTTGAGTGCCAACTTACGCGATTCTGGGCCAACTGCACTTTCAGGCGCAGGCGTGCTCTCTCGGCTTTTAACTGGCGATGAGCTCTCCAGAGAAAACTTCTCTTAGCTATCCCAAAACCTGCACAAAGGAACAGCTTCTCTAGACTTCTTACACGGAACCGCTGGTGCCACCAAAGCGTCAGCCGCAGACCTTTACAGTGGTCTGGAAGAATCACTATACCACCATCAGCACCTCTTTTCCAGACTGGAAGCCCCAGAACTCAAGGAAAGACGGTGCACTTCCACCTTTCCAATTGCTGTCTGCTGTCTTCACCTGGGATTTGGTGACAGATGAGACTGAGGGGCTGACTGCCTGTGGGCAGACCCTTGGGCTTCTGGTATGACTTCTCCCTGGTGATTTTACAGGGGAGTATGTCAGTGACCTTTGCCTAAGAGAATCAGCAGGACAGACAGCCAGCTCCTACACTTGCACTTCACTTACAACACTTTTGCGCTCCATGAGAGCTTTCACTGAATGACCTAATTGAGTCACTGTATTGAATAGTATTTCGAACTCACTGTTGAATTTACCTTCTAATGCAGCAATGGTGTTGGGGTTAAGAACCTGGGAGTTGGGATCAGGATCAGGAGGAATAGTAGAAGGGCTGGGCATGGGAGAAACAGAGTGGACAGAAACAATCAGAACATCAATAGATTTAGCTAACTCTAGACTAGCAGTCAACCTGTCTTGTCTAATATCACAATTTTTGAAAGTAAATTGTATTTTTCCTAACTATACAAACCCGAAGTCCTTTACATAAGGAATTACTTTCAACATAGGCTGGAATACGGCTGTTAAATTCTTGAACAAGGTGGTTAGGCAGTAACTAGCGTCTGGTAGGCGGGTAGGCCCGCCTCCCCAGATGTAAACACTCCTCTTTGCCTTTTGGCCCAGGTTTCAGATTGAGGGGTGGCATGTGTTGGGCATAAATGTAAAGGACCTCAGGTTTGTATACTTATGAAAAATACAATTTAATTTCAAAACTTGTGATTTGTTCCAACACGATACACAAACCCTTGGTTCTTTACATAAGAAAGACTCACTGATACTGATTAGTGGGAGGAATGTGAGTAAGCCTCTAGAACTGACTGGAGTTCTCCTGGGTTTGCATTATTGCCAGTCTCCTAACTCCCCTTGCTAGAGGAAGGAGCAGGATTGCTTTTATGATTCTGATAAGAAAAATAGAAACGAAACTCGATCCAGCATCCACCACCAGTCCAAGGAAAAGAGGTTCCAAGGACCTGTGGGCAGACCCAAAGGAAGAAAGATATAAATGGGGTCATAATGAGACCACATTTATCTTCTGGTCCGACATATTCTTTGGAGTGATGAAACATACCCAGCCAGTGGCACTGCTTGGTCTCTGAGAGAGCGAATAGTGGATGTATCCAACTTGGATGTATCCAACTGCAGAGAAGTTATCCAC
>NC_061102.1:41782076-41812076 GCF_015104395.2 Macrobrachium nipponense | reverse complement strand
TATTATAGATATATATATATATATTAATATATATATAAATAGATATCTTTTTTTATTATATATCTTATAATTTATATCTATATATATATATGATATATATAGAATATATCATATGATAGATATATATAATATATTAAATACCTGCTACCGCCGGAGTTACTACGTCAGCAGTATCATACATCACAACCATGGAACCATTCCAAAGGTTGTTGATGATACTCATGTGTCATTTAACTTACAGGTTACCTGTTGTCTAGAGGAGGGCTGCAACGCAGTTCTTCAGGACCCCTGCGGCCATGAAGTTTGCCGGACCCACGCCGGATGTGCGGTGAGAGTGGAGGACTTCGTTGTGTGGCACCACAAGAACTGCTCAGTGTGCTACATCCTAGTCAACGAAGCCACCACCGAGGTATGTGGCATTCCGGGCTGTATTTAATGATACAATGAGATTCATTAAATTGCATTCTTGATATTGTACTAAGTTAAGTCTGCCTCTAGTATTAAGTACTAATATTAACCCCTTTTTTACAGGGCCTGGAAGAGGTCCGGACTGCAGCTCTAGCCACCCTGAAGACCTGGGTTGGAGGGTTCAGGAGGAACACTACCAAGGGGCAACCCTATATCCTGGCCCAGGACATGTCCACCCTCATCTTCCTCGGGGCGAAGAGAGGTTCAGCGGTGGATCCCAAGATAGATGCGCCCCGATCGCCAAAATCCAGGCAGCGGTTGTACTTCCGGAGGACGGAGGCATTGCCGAGGAGGTCACAGGGGACGTTGCGGCCCTTGATTTGGACTTGGAGCCCATGACTGTTGACGGCATGGGCAATGGTAAGGGTGTTGGTGAGGCAGACCTTGTAGGGGTTCAAGGGGTTTCCTTAACTTCTACCCCATCTACTTCTACTTCTTTCTGGGGATTCACTGAGAAGTCTCTGTCAGTCAGACCAAAGACTTCCTCAGTGGTCCCCAAAGTCAAAACTTCCACAGACTTCAAACCCAGGACAAAATCCCTGCCAAAGAAGTCTATTACCAGCTTTGTCACTAAGCCATCGGCTCACCATCCAGGGGCAGACAAGGCAGGAGCTACCCCGTCTGCCAAGGTGTCCAGACCTAAGCCTCGCAAGGAGAAAGCTCAGTCTTCCTCCTTTGATCCTGATGCCTTCTCTTCTAGTATCTTGCAGCAGGTGGGCGACGTTGTCGTGAACTTGGTCCAGACCAAGTTCCAGGAAATGTTTACCCAGCTCTCAAATACGGTAGAAGCATCGGGCCATTCCATCCAATCCCTATCGGAGAGGGTGGCGGCCCAGGAAAATGCAATGTCGGGTATCCGGGACACCTTAGCGGCAGGGCACTCTCAGCCCGGCCAAGCAGCTCTACCGTTGCTTATGCCGGACTCATCTAACCTCCCTCCCTTTAAGCCTAACAATCCTTGGAGGGTAGCAGCACACGCTCCATTTTCAGAGGGTATGCTGTCTATCGAAGGCTGTGGAACTCGAAGGCTAGAGGACTTCGAGTTCTATCCTGTTGGTCTCCGACCTCCATTCATAGGCTATGTCCGCTTGACAGACGCGGCCATGATGAGGGAGGACAAAGTCCCGAAAGAGACTGTAATTCTCCCCCAGGAACAGGCCCAACAAGCCTGGCTCCGGAGCTTGGAGGAGTGGGAGTGTGTGAACACAAGGCTCACCGCCTTCAAAAGCCCCTTCACCATTTTTACAATGGTTGAGGGCACTCCACTGCCACTCACTCTTAAAGTGGTAGAGGCCACTTACCAGGTGGCCTTGAAGGACGAGCCCATGCCCCAGCTCCAGGAAACAGAGCCAACTTCCCTGTTGCTCCCCGGATCCGAGAACTACTTCGAGGAGGCAGCTCCCACTTTCACCGTAGGTAAGCGCAAACCAGACTGCGCCACGACGCTGTTCAGCGAAAGGTTACCTAGACTCTTGGAGAGCCTTATACAGACCGAATATGACGCCCGGACTAGGCTCAACAGATCCCTCAGCTCCTTGACTATGGCGGAGATGACGGCCCTTGTCTTCGAACAAGAGCCGTTATTTAAAGTCATGGCTAAGTCGCTACTGCATACAATGCAGTGCGACTTCTATGACTTCGTCATAGCCCGGAGGAACTGCAGGAAACATGTTCTGGCGGAAGCTACCATCCACCACGAACCAAATAAGCTGATCGCCTCATCCATATGGGGCACAGACCTCTTCCCCGCCCCTGTGGTGACGGAGGTCTTGTACGAGGCCTCCAAAGTAACCAGAGCTTGAAGGTCCAGTAGGGTCTCGTCCCTAAAAGGAAACCTGAATCCACCGGATCCAACCCGAAGTCGAAGAAGAGGCCCAGGAAGTTCCAGCCCATCCAGGCCCCTCAACAAGCTCTAATGCAGGCAGTTCCGGTACCTCAAGTATCGCAACAAACGGTGTCTAAGGCACAACCCCAACAGCAGTTCGTGCTCTTGACGCAGCCATCTCAGCAGCCCCAGGCCTCAACCTCCTTCGCTGTCTCTCCGGCCTATAATGCGGCGTTCGAGGCTCAGTCCTTTCAGACGTTTAATACGTTCGCCAGAGGCAGCCGAGATAGGGGTCCCTCCCGTCATCGAGGAGCCGGAAGGGCCGCCAGCCGGGGCAAAGGTTTCCAAGGAGCACGTGGTGGACGCCCATCGGCAAACCAGTGAGAGTCCCAAGGAAGGAGGGAGGCTGTACCTCTTCCGTCACCGGTGGGGGTTCAGCAGCTGGGCTCAGAGTATTGTGACCAAAGGTCTAGGGTGGAGTTGGCTTCAAGGCCCTCCTCCACCCAACGCCTTCTATCAAAGACCAACAGCGGAATTGATAGAGTATACCCAAGAACTCCTTCAGAAAAGAGTAGTATCAAGGGTCAAGAACTTAAAGTTTCAAGGGCGCTTGTTCAGCGTGCCAAAGAAAGGCTCAGAAAAGCGAAGAATAATACTAGACTTGTCCCATCTGAACTCAGGTGCGGACCTTACTTCCCCGTGGGGCCGTCACAACCTCTACAGATCTTACAGATGCCTACTATCATGTTCCAATAGCCAGACACTTCCGCCCTTCCTAGGCTTCAAACTAGGAAAGCAAGCTTACTCCTTCAGAGTAATGCCATTAGGGCTCAACATTGCGCCCAGAATATTCACAAAACTGGCAGAATCAGTCGTCCAAGAATTGAGGACGCAAGGAATAATGTTAGTAGCCTATCTAGACGATTGGCTCATATGGGCCACAAGTGTCAAAGAATGCCACAAGGCGATGGTCAAGGTCATCCAATTCCTGGAACGTTTAGGGTTTCAAATAAACAGGACCAAGTCCAGGCTAACACCGGAATCTCGCTTCCAGTGGTTAGGCCTACAGTGGGACCTGGGATCTCATACTCTATCAATCCCACCGTTGAAAAGGAAAGAAATAGCCAAGTCCACGAGGCAATTTCTCAAGAACGCTCAGACGTCCCGGAGGAACCAAGAAACGATCTTGGGTTCACTCCAATTCACTTCTGTCACAGACATCCTATTGAAAGCCAGACTGAAGGACATAAACTGCGTCTGGCGTTCAAAAGCAAACCTGAGATCTCGGGACAAATTAGCTCCTATCCCGGCGATCTTATGGAAGAGGCTCCATCCATGGACGGACATCAAAAGTCTATCAAAAGCAGTATGCCTCCAGTTCCCCCACCGTCTCTAGTGATCCACACGGACGCCTCACTAAGCGGCTGGGGCGGGTACTCACAGTACAAAAAGGTCCAGGGAACCTGGTCCCTATTATTCCACCAGCTACATATCAATGTACTTGAAGCCATGGCAGTGTTTCTCACTCTGAAAAGACTTCGACCGCCCAAGAAGAGTCACATCAAACTAGTACTAGACAGTGCAGTGGTAGTCCACTGCATAAACAGGGGCGGATCCAAGTCGAGTCACGTGAATCATGTCATGATAGCCATATTTGCCTTGGCAGACAGGAACAAATGGCACCTGTCAGCCACTCACCTAGCGGGCGTAAGGAACGTGGTGGCGGATGCCCTATCATGCTCCGTTCCGCTGGAATCGGAGTGTACATTGGACAAGGAGTCATTCAAATAGATCTGTCAAAAGGTTCCGGGGCTCCAGGTGGACCTCTTCGCGACGGAGTCGAACCACAAACTCCCTTGTTATGTGGCTCCCAACCTGGACCCTCTGGCCTACGCCACGGACGCTATGGCTATAGATTGGAATATGTGGAAGAGGATTTATCTGTTTCCTCCAGTATATCTTCTCTTGAAAGTACTGAACAAACTCAGGACGTTCAAGGGCCACATCGCACTAGTAGCCCCCAAGTGGCCCAAAAGCAATTGGTTTCCCCTACTCCTGGAGTTGGGACTCCGGCCTCAACAGATTCCCAATCCCAAACTGACTCAGTTAGTACAAACGCGGACTGTGTCCGCTTCCTCAGGAATTCAGAAAGCCCTAACTTTATGGACTTCATGAAGTTTGCAGCACAAAGGGATGCCAACATCGATCCTCAAAACATCAGATTCTTAGAATCTGACAAAAGAGAATCGACACTACGTCAATATGACTCGGCAGTTAAGAAGCAGGCCTTATTCCTAAAGGACTCAAATGCACAAACCATGACCACGAATCTGGCCATAACCTTTTTCAGAACGTTGTTTGAGAAAGGTTTAGCAGCAAGCACAATTACTACAACCAAATCTGCACTTAAAAAGATCTTCCAGTTTGGGTTCAAGATAGATCTAACAGATTCATATTTTTCATCTATCCCAAAGGCTTGTGCTAGGCTTAGGCCATCTGAGAGACCCAGATCAGTCTCATGGTTTTTAAATGATGTCCTTAAACTGGCCTCTGAAACCGATAATGACTCATGTGAGTATATAGCTCTCTTGAGGAAAACGTTATTCCTAATAAGCTTGGCCTCAGGAGCTAGAATTTCAGAACTGTTGGCTCTTTCTAGGGAACCAGGTCACATTGAATTTCTTCCCTCAGGAGAACTATTACTTTCTCCAGATCGTCAATTTCTAGCCAAAAATGAAGACCCACAAGTAAGGTGGGACCCATGGAAAATTACTCCACTTCCACAGGACCACTCCTTATGTCCAGTTAATTCCCTAAAAGCATACTTAAGCAGAACTACCCTGATATCCTCAGGCCCCTTGTTCATTAGGGAAAAAGGTGGTACTATTTCCTTAAAAGGAATTAGGCAACAAATTTTGTATTTTATAAAACAAGCTAACCCAGAATCTTTTCCACGGGCGCATGATGTTAGGGCAGTTGCCACCTCCATCAATTACTTTCAGCATATGAATTTTGACGATCTCAAGAAATACACAGGCTGGAAATCTCCGACAGTATTTAAACGCCACTATTTGAAGTCTTTGGAGGCCCTTAAATTCCCAGCAGTGGCAGCCGGAAACACAGTTTCCCCTGACACTGCATAAATAAGTATTACTTAGCCTATATCTCTCTAGTAGCTCTTTCCCTTCTACCTGCCTCACTAGCACCCTTGCTTAGCTCGGTCGTCACTGTATTTGCCTTACCTTGGATGACAATGTGTAGATACTGGATTTTTGTAACTTTGTATCTGGGCTTAGTTCCCTTGTTAAATTAATTGTTAGTTACTGTATTTATTAAAATCTGGTTCTTTGTCTTAGTGTAGATAAGTTACTTTAAGGTTTATTAAAACTCAATATTGATTAGTAAATTTATCATTTTGTTGTAAGATTAAGCTTTATATTATAGCAATTATCTCTATTTGTGTTTTGATTTACCTAGTATTAATTTCTATCTGCACTGTCCTTTCCAAGCTTGAAGGGGCCAATTCTCTGGCGCTATTTCACAGAGCGACACAGGCTGAGCCCAGAAAAAGGATTTTGACAGAGGAAAAATCTATTTCTGGGCAATGACCTGTGTCGCCCAGTGAAATCCCACCCCTTCTCCTTTTTGTTTTATTCCACACCCTATTTGGCCCAAGCTTGGGTGCTATCTTCAGGAATGAAAACAAAGACGCTGACCATAGTAGTAGCGGGTAGCGGGGCTTTAGTCCGGCTCCTCTGTAGACGAGGGATTTTGAAGGAGGGAGAGACTAAATGGCAAGGGACCTCTGGTAGTGGTTTCCACTCACCCCAGATACCATACCGACACCATTAACTAAAAGGTGAGCGAGCCAGAATACTCTGGCACTACCGTTTCTCTTTTTTCTCTGGTATGTATAGCAATATTTATACCTTAGAAATGAGCATCAAAGGGACATTTCACTGGGCGACACAAGTCATTGCCCAGAAATAGATTTTTCCTCCGTCAAATTCCTTTTTACAGAATAAAATAAAATTATTTATTAGAGGAAAGATATATAAGTGGATAAAATTTACGATTGTCTTATAAAAGAGGCCCCACAAGGGGTTGTAAATAGTCATTTTTTACTTCTCGTGGAAGGCAGGGAAAACTTTGTAGACTTTTTCTTTCACCATTTGTATTTGCATATCTTCCTCTTTCCATTGATGTGTCTTTTTTGTAAATTTGCAGACCTCAAAGTTTTGCCGCCCTGGTGTGCTGCATATTGATATACAGTGGTCCCCCCCGGATTCGCGGGGGATGCGTACCAGACCGCCCCATGAATAGTTAGAACCCCAATAAAAATGCTTACAAACTCCTATTTTGTTAATTAAAACTCAAGAAAAACCTACTAAAAATTTTTATACCTGGTTTTTTTAATAGTTTTATCACAAAAAGTGCATTTTATGGTGAAATTGATATAAAAAAAAACAGGAATTTGTGGATATTTCTCATTGAAAAATACCACGAATAGGCGAATTTTCTGCGGATAATGTGGGGAAATGTTCCCAAGAGAAATCCGCGAATGTGTAAGTCCACAAATCCGGAGAACACGAATACATACAGGGGGTCCACTGTATTACCCCGGCTCCTAAAGGTTAACGGAAAGAAGGAGAGGGAGAGAGCATGAGAATCCATAAATACACTAGATCTCTAATTGTTAAACTTCTTATCGCACACTGGGCATACAGTGGTCCCCCTGTATTCACAGGGGATGCGTACCAGACTACCCCGTGGATAATTAGAACCCGCGAATGTTTGGAACCCCTATAAAAAAGCTAAAAACAGCCTATTTTGTTAGTTAAAACTCAAGAAAAACCACTAAAAATTTTCATACTTGGTTTTTTTTAATAGTTTTATCACAAAAAGTGCATTTTATGATGTAATTGATAAAAAAAACAGGACTTTGTGGATATTTCTCATAGAAAAATACCGCGAATGCACAAATTTTCCGCGAATAATGCGGGGAAACGTTTCCGATAGAAATCCGCGAATGTGTGAGTCCGCGAATCCGGAGAATGGCAATACGTGGGCCCACTGTATACGCTTAGCAGTGGATGGCTTAGAAGATTCATGGGTCTGCATGATTTAATAACTCGGAAATAAACAGCAAATATACACCAAATATTCACCAATTCATAAAAAGCAAGGAAAGATTTTGTCATGAAAAGGAAAAAAGCTAGTGAGAGTCAGGGCTACCGAAGTGTGGAAATGACGTCACTAATACGGCTTATCTTGTCCACACTGAGATTAGGTGTGGAGTGGGAATCCACACGTAAAAATTTCCACACTTTTTACTTAAAAAGCGTATGCAAGTTAAAATTTAATAACAAGTTATGAAAATTTTTTACTATTCTATTTTATAAGTCTCACACACAAATATCCATAAAAATAAAAATGTTATTGTTATAATACAATTAAGTTTGTTCATACTTACCTGGCAGATATATATATAGCTGTATTCTCCGAAGTCCGACAGAATTTCAAAACTCGCGGCACACGCAGTGGGCGGCCAGGTGGTAGTACCCATTCCCATTTTCTATTCATATTTTTATCAGTGCCACTGTCTCCTGAGGGGAGGTGGGGTGGGCACTTAATTATATATATTTGCCAGGTAAGTATGAACAAACTTAATTGTATTATAACAATAACATTTTGTTCATGAAACTTACCTGACAGATATATATATAGCTGAATCCCACCTTCGGATGGTGGGAAGAGACAGAATAGGATTTGTAGGAAACTTAAATTAAGTAGATGATGTACACCTTGGTTCCTCACCTGTTAGCAAAGTAGACTCTGTGATTACTGTCACTTCAGCCTGCTTGTGCTTAATCAGAGTTGCCAGCCAGGTGGAGACCTGTAGTGCTGGTGCGCTCTGGATGCTCTGTCAACGGGGACGTGACCTCAATGTGACAAGAGCATAGAGCCATACAAATGAGGGCAACGAAGCAACTGACCACCACCTGACCAACTATCCAAGACCCCCTGAACACTAAGCTAAGAGATGGGAGGTCTTCACCAAAGCCTCACCACAACCAAAAAACACAACAACTAAAACTAACCTAAACCTAACTAAGGGATAGGGAGAGAGCTACCTTCAGCCCCCAAGACTGTGTCTGCAGAAACGTATGGCCCAAGAGAACAACAGTCCTCGTATATCGTTCTCACATCTCTCAAGTAGTGTGAGGCGAATACTGAATTGCTCCTCCAAAAGGTGGCGTCAAGGATGTCCTTGATCGACATGTTCCTTTGGAAGGCAAGCGAGGTTGCGACAGCTCTGACCTCGTGAGCTTTCACTCGCAAGAGGCTCAAATCGATCTTCTGGTAAGACGAATGAGCCTCTTTAATGACGTCCCTCAGAAAGAACGCCAAAGCATTCTTGGATAATGGTATATCGGGCCGTTTAACCGAACACCAGAGATTATCTGAGGGACCTCGTACTTCCTTAGTCTTGTGGACATAAAACTTTAGAGCCCTGACAGGGCACAGGACTCTCTCAGGTTCTTGGCCCACAAGGCTTGTCATACCCTTAATTTCAAAGCTCCTTGGCCAAGGGTTCGACGGGTTTCATTCTTTGCTAAGAAAAGTGGGACTCAAAGAGCAGACCGCATTGTCACCTTTGAAGCCCACTCGCTTACAAATGGCTTGAATTTCGCTAACTCTCTTCGCCGTCGCCAGAGCAGTTAGGAAAAGAGCCTTCTTCGTCAAGTTCCTAAGAGACGCTTCATGGAGAGGTTCGAAAGGACTCGACATTAACAGTCTAAGGACTAAATCCAAGTTCCAAGAAGGAGGCCTCGCCTGAGGTATCTTGGATGTCTCAAAGGATCTCAGGAGATCGTGAAGATCTCTGTTGTCAGACAGGTCTAGTCCTCTGTGTCGGAAGACTGCTGACAGCATACTCTTATATCCCTTGATGGTCGGGACAGCCAGCTTCTGCACATTTCTTAAAAATAGCAGGAAATCGGCTATCTGGCTCACAGAGGTAGTGGAAGAGGAAATTCCCTCCTTTCTGCACCATGCCCTGAAGGAAGCCCACTTCGACTGGTAAACAGCTCTCGAGGAAGTCCTCCTAGCGTTGGCGATCGCCTTTGCAGCTGCTTTAGAAAAGCCTCTCGCTCTGGCCAACTTTTCGATAGTCTGAACGCAGTCAGACCCAGAGCGGAGAGGTTTCGGTGATATCTTGCGAAGTGGGGCTGTCTGAGTAGATCTTTCCTCCAGGGCAACGTCCTCGGAAAGTCTATGATGAAGGACATTACCTCCGTGAACCATTCCTTCGCGGGCCACATCAGGGCGATCAGGGTCAACCTCGGCCCCTCCGATGCCGCGAACTTCCTTACTACTTCCCCCATGATCTTGAATGGCGGGAAGGCATACAAGTTCCAGGTTCGTCCAGTCCCAGAGCAGAGCGTCTATAGCGACTGCTCCCGGATCCAGCACAGGGGAGCAATAAAGAGGCAACCTCTTTGTTCTCGACGTCGCAAATAGGTCGACTAACGGACACCCCCACAGTCTCCAGAGCTCTCGACAGACGTCCTGGTGCAACGTCCATTCCGTCCTGGCAGGATCTGATCCTGTCGGCTGAGAAGGTCTGCTCTGACGTTCTGGACTCCTGCGATAAATCTCGTCAGGATCCTTATCCGTCTCGCATCTGCCCACAGCAGAATCTCCCTCGCTAAATAAAAAAGAGGACGGGAGTGTGTACCTCCCTGCTTCTTTAGGTACGCAAGGGCTGTGGTGTTGTCCGAGTTGACTTGGACTACTTTCTCTGCAACCTTTTGTTGGAAGAACTGTAGCGCCAGAAAAACCGCCGCTAGTTCCTTCACATTGATGTGCCAGGACACCTGTTCCCCCCTCCAGGTGCCTGACACTTCCTCCCCTCCCAGTGTTGCTCCCCATCCCGACACCGAGGCGTCGGAAAACAACACTAGGTCTGGGCTCAGAAGCTTTAGGGACAACCCCTCTCGAAACTTCCGAGGATCTAACCACCATCTTAGATGGTTCTTCACCGATTTGGTGATGAAAAGGGTCACATCCAGATCCTCTCTGACTCTCCATTCATCTGCTAAGAAAAACTGGAGAGGTCTGAGGTGTAGTCTTCCCAGGGAAACAAACTTTTCCAGCGAGGAAATGGTCCCAGCAGACTCATCCACTCCCTCGCCGAGCAAGCTTCCTTCCCCAGGAAGGCCGAAACTCTCTCTAAGCCTTGCAGCTGTCGTTCCTGGGACGGAAACGCTCGAAAAGCCACTGAATCCATCTGAATCCCCAGATACACGATGGACTGTGTTGGGTCAGATGCGACTTTTCGAGGTTGACCAGAAGTCCCAGGGACTTCGCCAAGGCCAACGTGAAGTGAAGGTCCTTCAGACACCTTTCTTCTGACGATGCTCTGATAAGCCAATCGTCGAGATACAGGGACACTCTTATTCCTGCAGAATGTAACCATCTCGCTACGTTTTTCATGAGCATGGTAAATACCATCGGAGCCGTGCTTAAACCGAAACAAAGGGCTCGGAATTGCCAAACTTTGTCCCTTAGCATAAACCTCAGAAACTTTCTTGAAAGAGGGTGGATAGGCACGTGAAAGTATGCGTCCTGTAGGTCCAAGGACACCATCCAGTCGCCCGGTCTTAAGGCTCCTAGAACCGACTGAGGTGTTTCCATCTTGAATTTTTTCTTTTCTATGAAAAGATTCAGGCTGCTTATGTCCAAGACTGGACGCCACCCCGACGACTGCTTTGGTACCAGGAAAAGTCTGTTGTAATATCCTGGTGACCCCAGGTCTAAGACCTGCTCCACCGCTCTTTTCTTGATCATTTGATCTAAAAGATCTAAAAGAACCTGATGTTTCTCCCCTTGATACGACGGGGAAAGATCTCTGGGAGTCGTAGAAAGAGGAGGAGGGTCCACAAAGGGGATCTTGTACCCCTGTTCCACTATCTTGAGGGACCACGCATCTGTATCTCTCTCTCTCCACGCCCCCGCAAAGAACTTTAGCCTGGCTCCGACCGGCATCTGAAGGACTCTCTTCTCACTTAGAGGATTTAGGTTTGAAGGAACCTCTTCCTCTTGCAAGTCCTCTCCCTCGAGGAGCAGCTCTCGAGGGAGGAGCGCCACGAAAGGGTTTAACCTTCCTAGGAGGTCGTCCAAACGACGACGTGGTAGGGACTGCGGGACGTCTTGAAGACTGGGCCAAGAGGTCCTGGGTAGCCTTCTCTTGTAGGCTCACTGCCAGGTCCTTTACCATAGCCTGGGGGAAGAGATGGCTCGAAAGAGGTGCAAAGAGAAGCTCCGCTTTCTGCGATGCAGAAACAGACCTAGCTGTAAAATTGCAGAAAAGCGCTCTCTTCTTGAGGAAAGCAGTGCCGAAATGAGACACTAACTCTTCCGAACCATCCCTGACGGCCTTGTCCATGCAAGATAACACATTGGACAGCTCCCCCAGACTCAAAGAATCAGGACTCCTAGATTGAAGATCCAGGACTCCTAGGCACCAGTCTAGAAAGTTAAAGACTTCCAGAGTCCTTAACAGACCTTTCATGTGATGGTCAATCTCCGTTGGTGTCCATGAAATCTTAGCGGTCGATAAAAGAGATCTCTTCTGGGCATCGACCAGACTAGCAAAGTCCCCTTGGGAAGACGACGGGATCTTAACTCCTACTTCACCTTTGGTCTCATACCAAATGCCGCCTTTCCCACTGAGTCTTGAAGGCGGAAGGGCGAAAGTCGACTTGCCCTGATCCTTCCGACGTTCCATCCAATCCTGCAACTTCTTGAACGCTCTCTTAGTGGACAAGGAAGTCTTCATCTCCACCACCTCCGGAACCTTGCACGACTTCGATGACGAAAACTGAGAGGGTGGAGACTTGGGAGCTGCAGGCTGGAACTTCTCACCAAAAGAAGAACGTAAAAGTCGAACCAGCACCTTGTAGTCGGAAACCGACGAAACTGACGGCTGTTCTTCCTCAACTGAGTCCGCCGGACTACTAAGCTCTCCTTCCTCCCGAAGAGGCAAAGGAGATTGAACCTCTGGAGAGGGCGTGCGCCCAACGGGTCTAGCCTTCAACAAAGGCTTTCGAGGATGACTAATATCAGCCTCTTCAAAGCGACCGACCTTCTGTCGATCCTTAGAGCTCGAACCACGAAGAGCGTCCTGACCGCGCTGCGCGTCAAGAGAGGCTACTCTTAGTCGCTCTCGAGGAGCGTCCTTACGTTTTACGCTCAAGCGTCCAGCTTTCGCTTTCAAAGCGTCCTTCTGGGCGCTCTCGAAAGCCTTCTCAACAGGCAAAGCGTCAAGCAAAACATCCCGACGAGCGTCTTCAAAAGCATCCTGCCGAGCGTCTTCAAAAGCGTCCTCCAAGGCGTCCTGCCGAGCGTCCTCAAAGGCGTCCTGACGTGCGGGCGGAGACAGAGACGAACGAGGAGACGGAGAAGGAGACTGCCTCGTCCTCTTGACAGGCAGTCTAGCGTCCTTCCTTCGTTTAGGCTCAACTGCTGCTGGGCGAGTCTTCTGAGCCATTAAGGCCGACAATTGGTCTTGAAGCGACACAAGAATACTCTTCGTTGGTGAAGAAACGAGAGGAGGTGAAGGGCTGCGCCTGCGAGAAGACGAGGGGCGAGGGGACGCCTCCTTCCTTCTCACAGGTACAGCAACCTGCCTCTCCGAGGCGCGAGAGAAGCGCTTCTCAGCGTCGTCCTCGGACGACGTCCTACCTCTCTTCTGTGGAGGAAACGCGTCATACGACGCAGGCGAAGACCGCAACGATAGCGGAGAGAGGGACGTAAAGCGCCCTCCCTAGGAAAAGTCCTTTTCAACGGACGCGAGTCTCTCCGAGCGCTCCACCCCTTGCGCGGGGAGGGCGCCTCGGAGGACGAAGAACAGTCCTTAAGGATGCGAGCCTGAGCACGCTCCTTGGCAGCCTGGGAAGTAGCAACAGGTCCTGCCGAAGGGACGCCAGATCGGTGGGGAGCCCCCGTAACCCTCTTGCGGCTTTCGACATGCCCACTCCCTGAGTTCTGGGAGTCCGACAGAGGTCTAGACCTAGAGGCATTATGGGGCCGATCTGACGCCCCCTCCACAACACTAGGGGCACGATCACACACTTTACTCGAGCCGTTTTCTAGGGCCAACACTTTGGACTCTAGAGTGCGTAACGACTCTAGAATCAGAGAAAGGGCATTACCTTCTCCAGACACAGAACTAGGGCCCTCAGGCAACAACACAGGATTAGGTGAAGCAAATTCTACTGGTGTTAAAATAGGAGAAATGTTACTTCCCTTACCTTTCGTAGAACCGCTCTTGGAGGAAGACCTCCTGATCCTATCGCGCTCCAACTTACGCCGATAGGATTCATACACCTTCCATTCATCCTCAGTCAAACTTTTGCATTCAATGCAACGATCATCCAGCAAACAAACATGCCCCCTACACCCCATACATACTGTGTGGGGGTCTACCGATGATTTCGGTAGCCTCACCTTGCAATCACTTCTCACACACACTCTGAAGCTCACTGAACTTGATCCTGACATCACGTTCATAGAAAAGCCAATCCAAAATCCAAAAACAGTCCACTATCGCGTATGCCAATCCAACAATCCAGAGTCAAAACCAAAAGTCAATCCAGATACTTATAACGAGTCAAATCCAAAAATCCTGGGCGGAGGTCTGTAAACAGGTGTTTACCGACCGGCGACAGAAAAAAATATGAATAGAAAATGGGAATGGTTCCTGATATCCGCCTCCCAGCGGCGGGAATGGGTACTACCACCTGGCCGCCCACTGCGTGTGCCGCGAGTTTTGAAATTCTGTCGGACTTCGGAGAATACAGCTATATATATATCTGTCAGGTAAGTTTCATGAACAAAATATTAGTTTTATCTTTTTTAATTTGTGGATGCGTTTGGGTATTTATCAGATGTATAACGCTGACCGATGATTCATATGCAAACCAAGACCTAGAATATAAGCTAGATCTTGACCGTACGAACTGGCTGGCTTCAGCTCCAACCAGCCTCAGTTACCTTTTCAAAATTATTTTCAATCTGGTCCTAAACAAAATCTACATTTATTCTTTCTCATAATACTAGAGAGTATTCTTAATTTGCTAGTTTTTATTGTATATTTTCTTGACATTTTTGTGAAATATATGCATACATTCTTACTGCCATTTGGTAGCAAATTATTTTTCAGCGATGCACTTTACAACTTTGCAATACACCTTGTAATTTTTGCATGTGAAAATGATTAATGTGCCTGTATAATCAGTTTGGTTATTCTACAACTACGGTGATGTAAACTTTTGAAATAAACGGGCTTTAATGATTTCATAACTAATTCGTATAACGTAAGACCCTAGTAAATATCTTAGGCCTAGTTTACCAGTATAGATGATAGAGCTCATGATTTCGTTGTCAGTTGATATTGCCATAAATGAATGATGGTGTATAACAACGATAAAAGTGAGAAATTATATGATGCAGTGGTAATTAAATCCTCATGTAAAATTAAATGGTTCAGTACATTAGCCTAGGTCCAGAATGCGTTGCCAGTTTACTTTACTCTAAAAATTAAGACATAGTTATAACACTGGTGCTTATATTACATTTGCAGCTTCAATTCCTTATGAAAGTGATTGTAATTATGTAATTGCAATGATACAATACCGTGAGAATTATTTTTTTTTTTAAGTTCACTTGCGAGCATGTAACCAACAGTGTTAGTTGGCCCAAGATATAGGTCTAGTCATTATATTTATGGCAATAATGCCGGATTGAACATTACTATAAATTTATCGTTATATTTCATTACGATGATGTGATTAAGATGCCTTATATATATATATATAAACTTGTTGTAAAACACCTATGTTACTTTTTTCATCGTCAAATTAAATAAGTTTCATTCCAGTTTTTCATCAAATGAAAGGAGTACCGGCTCTTGTTGAGAAGTTTTGCTTCTTTTACCCTCTCATAAAAAAAATTTGAATAAAAATCTAACTAAATGTTTAAACAATATGAGCTAAAAACGGAAAGGGTCAGTGTTTATCCTTATTTTTCAGTAAAAAAAAAAAAGCTACTGGTTGGGAATTCATACCACTAAGTTTTGATTGAGCACTAGCAAGATCACAATAAACATTCCTCAGAGTTCGATAAAGTCGAATAAATTGCTTAACTGGCAACTGTCTGAGACCGAGTGTGGATTTCCTAAGTGTGGAAATCTGGCAGCCCTGGTGAGAGTTGAGCAGAGAATGATATATGCATGCGTCTTCACCCAATGACAGCCAAAACCTAAGTGAAATGCTTATGCTTGGGGGGGAGTTCCCCCCCACCCAAGACTTGTGGCCGTTTCCAGCTTCGATGAAGGTAATTCCTAATGTAAAGGACCAATGGTTTGTATACCATGTAGGAGCAAACTTACCTACATCATTCACCAGTTCCACCATGTTACGGCCAAATCCACTCTCTGCTTGAAGGAAGAGAAGGATGAGGAGGCGGAGAAGAAGAAGAGCCATCACTCCCACTTCATTCCCATATCCACAATGCATACCTAAGATCAGATGCAACCTTGTCCTGATAAAGGAGCCAGGTAAGCTACACAACTTGTTGAGCAGCCACCACAGGTCCCAAGGAAATAGTGTCCAAGGACTTGTGGCCAATGTCCTGAAGGTAGAAGGAAGTGGTCTGCTGAGACCACACCCCTGCCTTCAGAACCTGATGGAATGACAGATTCTTCCAGAATACGAGGGTTGGACCCTTGCCCCTGACCTCGTGAGCCCTCAGACAGGAGGGCTCGTACTTGTCTATGCCAGCAGCAGAGTACACCCTTCTAATCGTCTCACTAAGCTAGAAAGAATTCGTGTTCTTGGACACTTCTTTCATATAGTGCGGCAGCATTCTAACAGGAAAAAGTAGCATCTTGTCTGCATCATTATCTACAAAGTCCTCTATGGAGGGGATCGTAAAGGACTCAAACATGTTGTCAGAGACCGATGGGTTTTGAGTCTTCACTACAAAGTCTGGGATGAAATTGAGCGTAACAGATCCCCATCCCCTCGAGTGCTTTTAATAAAAGGAGAGTCCATGAAGTTTGCCTACTCTCCTTGCTAATGCCAGGGCAAGCAGGAACACAGTCTTGAGGGTCAGATCCGTCTGACGACTCGTTAAGGCTCGTATGGTGTGCACAAGTCAGGCTCCTCAAAACCTTTCAAAGCTTTCCATCAAAAGCGAGATCTCCATAGAGGAGGAGATATCTACCCATTTCAGCCAAAGAACTAAACCAAGGGCAGCTCGAAAGTGACTCTTTCACTGATGAAATGAAGAGAAGCTTCTCTTGACGAAGGAAGACGAGGAAATCCGCGACCTCTTGAGGAGTAGCTCCGACTGGAGAGATACTCCGTCTACAACACCAACCAAAGAAAATGGCCCATATACTGATGCAGAGCAGAGGACTTTATGAGATATCCAGACATCTCTGTTGCTGCGCGGTGCAAAAAGCCTCATACTCACAAGAGATGGTGGATAACCTCCAGCCATGAAGACACAGGGACTGCACTGCCTGATGGTACTGCTCTGTGTGGGATTGACACAGAAGGTTGTGCCAGGGAGGAATCTCTCTTGGTGCCTTGGAGAGCAGAGCTAGAAGGTTGGGATACCAGAACCATCCTGAGATTCGGGATGATTAATGCTCTGCTGATTACCTTGCGAATCATATAAAATTGAGGGAAGGCATAAATGTTGAGGTTGTCCCATGGATGCTGCAATGTTATCGCCCATAGGTCCGATTCCACATTCCTGAAGTCAGCAACTCCTCCAGGTGTGCGTCCCACCCTCAGTCAATGTATCTGAGAACAGATGCATGTCAGGAGGGAGAGTATGCAGGGACAATCCTATTTCGTGGTTTCTATTCTCCAATCACCAGCCCAAATCCTTTCTCGACACAGCAACAGTCTTCGAAGTTGACTTCTTACAGCTGGTGACCGGGGCATGGATCCTGAAATGCTAGGTCAAGGCAAGGCTCACGAATCAGTTCCCGAGCCCAAAGGTGGGGGAGAGCCAACAAGAGAACCCTCTGCTCCCCTGTGGAGGGCGGCAGCCCTTAGAAGTCTCGTGGTGAGACTTCTTGGGAGGGGGAGGAGAAGCAACCCTCTTCTTCTTCAACCGAGAAGCCTTGGAAGGAGGGGAAGAGGCAGCAGATGACGGTGACCTTCTGGGACCTTTTTGTCACCTTCTTCAGGCTGGTGGTCAGGTTCTCCATCCAGGCAGAAGCAGCAGGCATAATAGGAACAGCAGAAGCAGTGCAGCAGGCATTCAAGAAACAGCTGGGACAGAAGAACCAGGAACTGCCTAGAAAACAGGAACAGCTGCTACAGGAGGAGTCTCCACTACTACAGGGGTATTGTAGCAGTGGAGACAACACCTGTAGGAGCAGCAGCACAGCAACCTTAGGTGGAAACATGACAAAACCAGGAAGTAGAATTACCACGACTAAATGGGCTGGCAGATGTACAGCCATGCCCATCACCACCAAGGGAATGGTAGTCGTCAGGTGATGAGAGAACACCATAGTTGGGACCTTTGCAAAAACCGAGGTAGTCACTGTGTTAGTAGTTGGTGCCTCCACCACAGGTTTGGCAAGGTGACCCAGTAAGACTTGCAAGGAAACAGTGCCCACAAGTCCTAACAAGTGCCATGCTGCCGACAGGTCTGATGGTTGCTCCTCCACCACACCTGAAGAATCAAGAATTGGGTTAATGGAGAGAGACTCCTCTCACTCTGAGGGAGGATCCTCCCCATCGGCGCAACTAAAGGCCCCAAACAGAGTACACTCTGATCACTCGCATCTCCTCCATCTTCTTTGACCGACAAATTGTACAAAGAAGAAGCCTTTCCCAAAGGTGAGGGAGCAATACTAAGGGGAGGCTTGTCGGGAGAGAGAAATGAAGATGAAAGGCTGGCTACCAGGGGAGTCGTTAGGGGCATAAAACCCTTAGATAACATCTTAGCACCCTTCCTCCGATATCATTTCCTCCCTGCAAACTTCACCCACTGCACAGGCGACCAGATAGTATGACACTTGTCACAGGGAAGTTCAAGATTACATTCATGTCCCCTGCAGGATGTGCAGAGAGTGTGAGGGTTAACATTGGTTGAGGAGCGAAAGTTACTGCACCCATTCCCGCCAACCTTAGGTCACTCATGGTCTTACGTGCAGGCTTATTAGACTCGTGGGTTTGCCTATTAGAAAAACACAAATAGCCTATTGCAGCACACAAAAACATAAGAGGCCCCACTAGGAAATAACTGCTAGAGACAGTCGGGCTGAGAGCAGGGTACACAAGCCCGCATCAGAATGTTTACATTGAGCGAATTGGAATGTTTATGTTCGGGTGGGTGTGACTCCCGTCAACCAAACGATTGTAAAACTACCTAACCACCTTGTTTAAAAGATTGGTATTTCTACAGAAGCAATCCGCGGTGGCCTAGACTATGGCAATTGACATTTTCCTGTTATTTTACCCACTGAACAAGAATTTAAAGTAATATTTATTTGGACAACTGTAATTAACCCCCAAGGGCCAGTACTAAACACGGCAAAATACATTGGAAGCCCTAATCCCTAGTGGATGTCGTATCCGTGGTTACGTTCCTTGCAGTTCGTGTGGAACTATTCTTTAGAATTACCCTGCAAGAAACATAACCGCGGATACGACATCCACTAGGGATTGGGGTGTCCAATGTATTTCGCCGTGTTTAGTACTGGCCCCTGGGGTTTAATTACAGTCGTCCAAATAAATATTACTTAAAATTCTTGTTCAGTAGGTAAAACTGCATAGAAAAACCGCAACTGCCATGGTCTGGGCCGCCGCGGATACATACCCTAGATCTACCTTTAGATTTACTAGTATACTATGGCCTAGTATTACGCTAAGGTTAGGTACTACTAGCCTACTGTACCTACTAGCTATCTACCTTAGGTAGTTTTGTTCCTTGTAGGAACAAAAGCACATTTACCATAGTACTAGGTAGTACTACTACCTACCAAGTAAATGTACAGGCTATTTAGGCATCACCTAGCTACTACCTACTAGGCTACATACTTAATTCAAATAGGCTAACCAACGTCAATTAAGGTAAATAACTGACCTGTCAATAAAGTTTACTGAAAGATTTCTACATGATAGCTACCTAGCCTAGGTAGCCTACTTACCTAAGAGGCCATGGACTTCACTGTTGGTAGCTACGACTATTTTACCCTACCTAGCCTATTAACTCCCTAGTAGGCTTAGGTAGGTAGCCTAAGAATACTATACCTAGCTACTTTAAATAAATAGGTAGTACTAAAAGGCCATTTGCCAGACAGGAAAAGAAAATAATTGTGCCTACCTTTTCTCTTAAGCAATAATGCAGACACCGCACTATCCACGCCACCCGAAATACCAAGGACGACACGCTGGAATTTCAACATACGAGCCATTGCTTAAACTCCTGGTAGTTAGTTGTAATTACTAGGCAAATTAGGTATCAAGTTGATTTTGCCCTTGTTGGCTTTTTTTCATGAAACAAGTAGGTAACCTCTGGAAAGCCCTGTTAGACCCGGGCTGAGCTTAGCCTTTACATTGCACTCTATAATTCATGTGGGTCTCCCACTTGCGTTGGGCTATGACACTTGAAATGGTCATGCTACGAATCACGTAATCTTAATGGTAGTTTTTCCTCCATAATGAACTGATAGAGTGGAATCGTCAATCGTCATCAGAAAGAAAAAGTATGGAGTGCCGATGTACAGGCAATTTATCACACGGTAAGTTCCAAAACTTGGTTAGCTTATTCAACAGTTATGTAAGTTACACCTGTTACGAAGTGTAGCCAACTTAACTTTAAGCCTGATTTGTAAATTTAAAAATTGGTTCACTTTAAAAACTTTGAAGGGAGCGGCGAAAGTTGGAGGTGGATGAGATGATAGGTACCGTGGAACTCGGTGGAAGATGACGACAAATTTCGGACAAAAGTAGAATTAGTAGTAGCAAATAAAAGGAATATCCTTTGTAATGACTCTTTCGCAAATGTATTTGCTGTCTTTTCTTTCTCTTTCGACCATCTCATCCTTTGTTCCTCGACTATTGGGTCTGCTAATTTCTACTCCCTGTGACTTCTTTATAACAAATATCTTCTGAAGTGATGATCATACAATTTATGATACTGACAAGAAAACACTAAAAGACAACATAGAAGCATCTTATTTTGAAAACGCAAGAGCCCACCAGGGGGGAAATCATCCCTGTGGAGGCCTATAGTACACTCGACAAGAAAAGTGAAGATAAAGTTTGCATTACCTTTCACTGGTGAGTACTAATGCCCTGGAATCTGTTAAGAATGTCATTATGTATCTTTTTTAAAAATGAGCGTTTTCTATCTTTATGAAATATCAACCTGGTTTCCTGCATCTAAGAACAACTGCAAAATAGTACCAGCAGGTGGAAGGGAAACCTGGTTTACAAAGGATTCATTTCCCGCCATGAAAAGTCAAGCTGATGCAGCGCTCGAAAAGGCAGATCTGTTTTATGTTCCCTAATAATGGGAACATTATTAGCAGCCGATAGAGTGGGATGGGAAGAAATATTGTGAGGAATTCCTCTCACAACGATTTTATTTTCTAATATTTTTGTGTATTCACTTGTTTCCATGCTGTTTGTCTTTTATTATAGTTATTAGTGTCCGTCTCATTAGAAATTATTGATTGATTTTCACTGCGTATTGCCGTCTGTCAGGTAATCGACAGACAGGAATTATGTTACTGTATTTGTATTCATGTGAAAACTAAATATATTCGCATGCCCATACATTTTGTAAAGATATGTACGTCTACATTGCATGACATAATAAGGGTGAAAGAACCACATCTACTCGAGAATGACACTCTTAACATTATTTTATCTAAATTTTATATGTTCTAGTACGTAGTATCTGTGGTGCGGTTAGCACCGAAAAGATGATTTTACACAAAGACGAAGTCTTTTGACATAACGTCAGTAGACGTTTTAGTAACGAAGTATAATTACTGTTTTAGTTATGATAATTCATTTGTCTTTATATATATGAAATTGTTCTTGGTGAATGTATTGCGCATATTACGTACGGTAAGAGTTGATGCCATTGGGTCTTGTTTGTGCCTCTCACCAGAGAAGCCATTAGGAGAGGTCAAGAGATCGGAGGGGAAAGAAGGGTAGTACTTCGCCCCTCTGGTCGCTCCCGCCAGCATTACAAAGTAGAAGAATAGTAATGTATCTCTATATCAGGGTTGTAACAGTAGCTATATGCAGTATGTATGCTATATTTGTTTTCAGTTTTAGACATCAGAGGTAGTGTTGGAATTGTTTAACAACGAAATTCTGAAATGTCACCCTTGGAGAGATCCGGTCAGGACGACGTAAACAGAACGTAGAAAACAACTATTATTCGATTTTAAGTTGAAATAGGCATTTTCTGATAATTCACAGAACGTTCAAAAAGTTGTCATTTATCTCCTGTTTTATTAATCACTGACTTCTCATTTTGCCTTATTTTAACATGAGAACTGTGTGTGTGTGTGTAACACACTCGATCGGTGTCCGAGGCAAAACATCCTGTTACACTTCTTTACAGTATATATGGGATTTCTGAATGACGAGTCCAGCGCAAATTCATTTTAATAACACACCAGAAAGTAATCTATCTTTTTATATTTTACTGTAAATGATTTTACATCACATAATAATATAGAAGCTTCACTTGTATATGTGTTACATCTATGGCATTTCAACAGAAGTTCTTCGGTTTCGGCCGACGTCGGTGACGAAGCAAACTTTCATTATATAGAGACTCCTGATTTACAACTATTAACGTCAGTAATTTTATTTAATAGTGTATGAAAGAGGTGAAGATAACTTTCTACTTATATAATATCAGCTAATTGATCTGAGAACGTAAAATAATGGGATTTTATATACAAGATGGTTTGTTGAGTGTCTTCAAGACCAAGTAATTTCGCTTAAGTTCCTGCAGCAATTTTACAACTGAAGGATACGGGTATGGTAGAAATCAATTAATTTATATTTTACTGGACATCAGTTGCCTTGTGAATGAAAAAATATTTGTAGATCTATATAACTATTCCGCGGCGAGCTAGCTTATGGCATTTGACGTTTTTCTATGCAGTTTTACCTGCTATTCGTTTCGGGAACACATGATCAGTGTAAGGCTACTGAAACCCTATAGGCTATATCCCAAAATTATTGCGGACTACAGCGGATATTGGTAATTTGGTATAGGTATTTTAGGTGGGTGAAAATACAAGAGCGAAATACAAGGATATATTTTAAATGGTCCATGATACTTTAATGAAGGGTATTAAAGTGCAGCGTGCACTAGCTAAGTAAGGACCTGGTAACTTAGGCTTATGTTAGTGGTCTACCAGGCTATGACCTGATACCTAAGGTTTAGTTCAGCTTAGGTAAGGGTAGATTCCCTGCCGATAATTTTTAATGTTAAGTTCCCAAAGTTAGGTTAAGTTGCAGTCCAGGAGGCGGCAAAAAAAGTCCGTCTATGCAAGGCCTTCTGTGCCTTTGACTGTTACATTGGATTGCAACCCTGTTATTTTAATTCACAATTCCTTAAATTAGAGTAGGTTGGGGGGACGCTCATGAGAGCGAATCCCCCTGGCATCCTAGGTTAGGATCCCCTGATAGGTGAAGTAAGTCAATGATTTTTCACCCACCCAAATACCTGGCTTTCCTTATAAAAGGGGGAGGGGGGGTTTTATTATATAGAAAAAAACCTGTATTTTGGCCAAGTCCGAGGTGCTAGATAGGCTATAAGGCGTATTTTTTTTCAATTCGTTCAAATGCAAATTTCCTCGTTAATTGTAGCACAGTAATACCTTGATAAAAGAGACAGTCTTCACAGTAATACCTGGATAAAGGTGACAGTCTTCACCGTAATACCTGGATAAAGGTGACAGTCTTCACCGTAATACCTGGATAAAGGGGACAGTCTTCACCGTAATACCTGGATAAAGGGGACAGTCTTCACCGTAATACCTGGATAAAGGTGACAGTCTTCACCGTAATACCTGGATAAAGGGGACAGTCTTCACCGTAATACCTGGATAAAGGGGACAGTCTTCACCGTAATACCTGGATAAAGGTGACAGTCTTCACAGTAATACCTGGATAAAGGTGACAGTCTTCACCGTAATACCTGGATAAAGGGGACAGTCTTCACCGTAATACCTGGATAAAGGGGACAGTCTTCACCGTAATACCTGGATAAAAGGGACAGTCTTCACACTAATACCTGGATAAAGGTGACAGTCTTCACCATAATACGTGGATAAAGGGACAGTCTTCACCGTAATACCTGGATAAACGGTGACAGTCTTCACAGTAATACCTGGATAAAGGGGGACAGTCTTCACCGTAATACCTGTTAAAAGTGCCAGCTTCACAGTAATACCTGGATAAAGGGTGGGCCAGTCTCACCGTAATACCTGGATAAAAGGGGACAGTCTTCACCGTTAATACCTGGATAAAAGGGACAGTCTTCACGTATACCTGGAAAAAAGGTGACAGTCCTTCATAGTTAATACCTGGATAAAGGGGACAGTCTTCACCGTAATACCTGGATAAAGGTGACAGTCTTCACCGTAATACCTGGATAAAGGGGACAGTCTTCACCGTAATACCTGGATAAAGGTGACAGCTTCACAGTAATACCTGGATAAAGGTGACAGTCTTCACCGTAATACCTAGATAAAGTGACAGCTTCACAGTAATACTGGATAAAGGGGACAGTCTTTGCACGGTAATACCTGGATAAAAGGTGACAGTCTTCACAGTAATACCTGGATAAAGGGGACAGTCTTCACAGTAATACCTGGATAAAGGTGACAGTCTTCACAGTAATACCTGGATAAAGGGGACAGTCTTCACCGTAATACCTGGATAAAGGTGACAGTCTTCACAGTAATACCTGGATAAAGGTGACAGTCTTCACCGTAATACCTGATAAAAGGTGCAGCTTCACAGTAATACCTGGATAAAGGTGACAGTCTTCCGTAATACCTGATAAGACGACAGTTTCTTCACCGTAATACCTGGATAAAGGTTGCAGTCTTACTGAATACCTGGATTAAAGGGGACAGTCTTCACAGTAATACCTGGATAAGGGACAGTCCCTTCACCGTAATACCTGGATAAAGGTGGACAGCTTTCATAATACGGGATAAAGGTGACAGTCTTCACCAATAATACCTTGATAAACGGGGACATCTTCACCGTAATACCTGGGGATAAAAGGGACAGTCTTCACCGTAATACCTGGATTAAAGGTGACAGTTTTCACGGTAATACTGGATAAAGGGGCAGTTTCACAGTAATACCTGGATAAAGGTGACAGTCCTTCACACTAATACCCCTGGATAAAGGGGTGACAGTCTTCACCGTAATACCTGGATAAAGGCCGAAAACCAAGTGGTCCACGTAATAACCTGGATAAACAGGTGAACAGGGGTCTTCACCAAGTAATACTTCGGAAAGGTGACAGTCTTCACAGTAATACGGGATAAAGGGGACAGTCTTCAAACCGTAATACCTGGATAAAGGGGACAGTCTTCACCAAGTAAATACTGGATAAATGTGACACGTCTTCACAGTAATACCTGGATAAAGGGGACAGTCAACCGTAATACTGGATAAAGACAGTCTTCACGTAATACGGATAAAGGTGACAGTCTTCACTGTAATAAACCTGATAAAGGTGAACAGTCTCACCGTAATACCTGGATAAAGGGGACAGTCCTTCACCAAGTAAATACTTTTGGATAAAGGTAACAGTCTTTACCGGTAGGTATACGTGAAATAAAGGGAACAGGTTCTTCACAGTAATACGGGATAAGGGGTGACAGTCTTCACAGTAATACCTGGATAAAAGGGGGACAGTCTTCACCGAAAACCTGGATAAAGGGGTGACCAGGGGTCTTTCAACCGTAATAAACCTGGCTAAAGGGTGACAGTCTTCCAAGTAATCCCTGGCTAAAAGGGGACAGCCTACCGTATAGTGGATAAAGGGGACAGTCACCGTATACCTGGATAAAGGGCGTCTTCTCCAGGGGTCTTACCTGGAATAAAGGGGACAGTCTTCACCGTAATACCTGGATTAAAGTGAGGGGACAGAATCCTTGGACAGTAATAACTGGAATAAAGGTGGACAAGCTTCACAGTAATACCTGGATAAAGGTGACAATCGGTCCACAGTAATTACTGGATAAAGGGGAAGTCTTCACCGTATACCTGGATAAAGGGGACAGTCTTCACAGTAATACATGGATAAAGGGGACAGTCTTCACCGTAATACCTGGATAAAGGGGACAGTCTTCACAGTAATACATGATAAAGGCGTGACAGTCTTCACAGTAAGGACAGGTATAAAGGGGACAGTCTTCATTAATACCCTCGGAAATAAAGGGGTGACAGTCCTTTCCACCGTTAATACCATTGGGATCAAAGGTGACAGTCTTCACCAGTAATACCGTGGATTAAATGGGGTGACAGTCTTCGACCAGTAAATACCTGGATAAAGGTGACAGTCTTCACAGTAATAACCTGGATAAAGGGGTCAGTATTCACGCGTAATACCTTGATTAAATGTGACAGTCCCTTCACCGTAATACCTGGATAAAGGGGTGACAGTGTTTCAACCAGTACTACCTGGATAAAAGGGGACAGTTTCTTCACCGTAATACCTGGATAAGGGTGGACAGTTCTTCACAGTAATACCTGGATAAGGTGAAGTCCTTCAAACCGGTAATACTGGATAACGGTGAACAGTCCTTCACCGTAATTAAACCTGGAATAAAGGGGTGACAGTCTTTCACCGTAACTACCTGGATAAAGGGGACGTCTTCACAGTAATACTGGATAAAGGGGACAAGTCTTCCACCGTAATACTGGAAATAAAGGTGGACAGTAATACCTGGAATAAAAGGTGGACAGTCTTCACCGTAAATCCCTGGATAAAGGTGACAGTCCTTCACAGTAATAACCTGGAGGGGGAAAGGGGACCAGGTCGTCACCGTAATACCTGGATAAAGGTTGACAGTTCTTCCACAAAGGTAGTACCTGGAATAAAGGGTGGGACCAGTCCTTCACCGTAATCCTGGATAAAGTGGGGACCGTCTTCACCGTGGTAAACCTGTATAAAGGTGGACAGCTTCCCACCGTAAATTACCTTGGATAAAGGGGACAGGTCTTCACCAAAGTAAATCCTGGATAGAAGGGACAGTCCTTCAACCAACCGTAATCCTTTGGAATGAAGGGGACATCTTCACAGTAATCCTTGGATTAAGGTGACAGTCTTCCCCAACATTAAATACCTGGATAAAGGGGACAGTCTTCACCGTAATAACTGGATAAAGGGGTTGACAGTCCCTTCACCATAATACCTGGATAAAGGTGACAGGTCCTTCACAGTAATACCATGGATAAAGGGGACAGTCTTCACTTGGTAATACCTGGATTAACCAGGTTGACGTCCTTCCACCGTAATACCTGGATAAAAGGGGACGAGTCCTGGCACCGTAATAACCTGGAATAAAGGGGACAGTTCCGGTCACCGTAATACCTTGGTTAATAAAGGGTGACAGGTCCTTCACCAAGGTAAATTACCAGGATAAGGTGGAACGCTTCACAGGTAAATACTTAAAAGGGGACATCTTCCCGTAATACCTGGATAAAGGGGGGACAGTCTTACGTATACCTGGATAAAGGGGAAGGTCTTCACCGTAATACCTGGATAACGGTGACAGTCCCTCACAGTCATACCCAAGGATAAAAGGTGGACAAGCTTCAACCAGGTAATACCGCGAAAGGAGGGGACAGTCCTTCACCGTATGCTTGGGGATTAAAGTAAACGTCTTCCACCCGTAATACTTGGATTAAAAGGGGGCAGTCTTCACCGTAATTCCACGGATAAAAGGGGACAGTCTTCAAACCGTAATACCTGGCTAAAGGGGGGAACAGTCTTCACCGTAAAACCTGGATAAAGGGGACGTCTTTCCCACGGTAATACCTGGGGATAAAGGTGGACAGTCTTCACCGTAATACCTGGTATAAAAAGTGACAGTCTTCACCGTAATACTCTTGGATAAAGGGACAAGTTTCTTCACCGGTAATACCTGGATAAAGGGGACAGTCTTCACGTAATACCTGGCTAAAGGTGACAGTCCTTCACCGTCATAAAACTTTTGGAATAAAGGTGGGGACAGCCCTTCCCAACCAGGGCTAATACCTGGATAAAAGGGGACAGTCTTCCACGTTAATAATGGAAAAGGTGGAACAGTCTTCACCGTAATACCGGGGATAAAGGGGGGACAGTCTCACCTAATAATGGGATAAAGGGTGACCAGGGTCCTTCACCGTAATAACCTGGATTAAAGGGGACAGTCTTCAACCGGTTTAATAACCTGGATAAAGGACAGTCTTTCACCGTATTACCATGATCAAAGACCAAGGTCTTCACGTAATACCTGGATAAACGGGGAACCAAGTCTTCACAAGTAATTAAACCTGAATAAAAGTGGACAGTCTTTCCCCCGAATCCATAAACCTTGGATAAAGGTGGACAGTCTTCATTAAAATACACCTGACTAAAGGGGAACATCTTCATAGTTAATACCTGGATAAAAAGGGACAGCTTCACCGTAATACCGGTAAACAGACAGTCTTTACCGTATTACCTGGATAAAAGGGACAGTCTTCACTGTAAAATACCTGTAAAGGTGAAAGTCCCTTCACAGTAAAATTCCTGGATAAAAGGGGGGCAGTCTTTCACAGTAATACCTGGATTAAAAGGGACAGTCTTTCCCCGTAATACCTGGATAAAGGGGACAGTCTTCACAGTAATTAACCTGGGATAAAAGGGAAGGGAAACAAGCATAGTAATACCTAACAGTCACCATATTAATACCTGGTTAAAGGTGACTGACAGCACAGTAATACCTGGATGAAAGGGAGTGTCACCACAGAACACTGGATAAACGGGACAGTCACTACAATAATACCTGGATCAAAGGGACAGTAATACCCGTCAGTTCACCCCCACGACTGTTAGAAGGGTGAACGTCCACGTGTAAAAAATAGAACTGTCAGTCGGACCATCGCTCATTTGCCAGAAGAGTGACACAACTCAAAAAATGTGTTTTGAGCTATTGATACCAGCAGATAGCCTGTTCTTTATTCCATATTGTGGTGAAAAATTCTAATTTGTATTTGTCATTAAAACAGCTCAGTAAAAGAATCATCTAAATATAAATGGACAGAGTATAGAGAATTTCAACTTTAGATTGCTTTTCCCGAAATATAGCAATTTTCGAGTTAAGACACTCTTCTGGCAAATGAGCGAATATATACTCATATCCCAATTTTGATCCTCATTCAACTTTGATGTTAAAATTGGTGATATAAGTGAATTATAATCAAGTCTGACGATTTGATTTGTTTCTTCATTTATTTAATGAATAGAACTCGGTATTAAGAATATTTTATTATTATTATTATTTTTATTATTATTTTATTAGTTATTATTATATTATGATTATTATTATTATTATTATTATTATTATTATTATTAATTATTATTATTATTATTATTTATTATTACTTATTATTATTATATATTATTTTATTATTATTTGATTATTTTGTCAATTGTGTAAGTAAATCCCTATGTAGTATTCTTGCTTAAGATTTGCATAGTCTCATGTCCAATTACCCTTTTTGGGCATATTTCGGTATTAGCTATGATTTATTTTTCCCGTGATGCAGTTGAGTCATCAAGGAGTTTATTGTTATTTCGACGGAATAGATAAATTGATGAGAGGAGTGACATTTTCTACTTCGGTTTTAAGTCAAATGGACAATTTCCCCACGGTCCGGACCTTAAAGGGGAACTTCTGGTTGCATTTCAGATGTTCCATATGTGGTATTATTCCATTTAAGTACCCCGGTGAAAATTTGTTTTGGAAAGCGGAGTTTTCTTATTTTTTACAACCAATTTTCTATTGCACCATGGGCGCTGCCATTTATGTGCGTCTCATCTGTTATGCATGATGTCATGTCGCGGTATGTTCAAATAGGAGGAACTATTCCACCAGGCTTGCTGTCTACACAATTCATGGACACACACACACACACACACACACATGTTTAGAAAACTGCCGTTCACCCATCACACCACACACATTTCGATTGACAAGAATAAATTTCAGTTCAAATACATACAAGTGGAGGCACCATAGTATAGATAGCGGTAAATAGCCGCCCTATCTTCGTCGGTACCGTGGTCTGTTCAGACCGTCATTTCACGTTGATCTATTTTCACTCATAGCTGTGGCTTCACTATTTCCTTTAAGGAGAAAATTTTGTTACTGAATACGCGATGTCGAAAACAGAAAAAGAAAAACTACCCAGCCACTGTTTGTAATCCTGAAAAACATCATCATTAATAACTATCACCATTTTCTCTCTCTCTCTCTCTCTCTCTCTCTCTCTCTCTCTCTCTCTCTCTCTCTCTCTCTCTCTCTCTTGGCAATGTTGCAACATCATGTATATTACACACACGCGCACACACTTGCCCAT
>NC_061102.1:41764576-41777076 GCF_015104395.2 Macrobrachium nipponense | reverse complement strand
CGGGCAAGGCAAGGCGTCCGCCCAAGAGCGTCACGGGACGGACGCGTAAGCGTCCGCCGAGCGTCCCGGGACGGCCGGGGCAGGCGTCCGCCGAGCGTCCCGGGGCCGGGACGGGGCGGGGAGGGCAGGACGCCTCGGGGCGGGCAGGCGTCCGCCGAGCGTCCCGGGACGGGTCGGGCCTAGGGCGTCCCGGGCGGAGGGCTTCCTGACGGGCCGGTCAGCGTCCCGGCCGGGAGCGTCCTTGGGGACTGTCCCGGGTAGCGTCCGCTGAGCGCCCGGGACGGGCGGGCCTGGCGTTCCGACCCGGGCGGGTCTCCGAGACGGGGAAGGGGACGGGTCCATGCGGTCCGCGCGGGTCTCCGAGACGGGAAGTCGCCCAGGCGTCTGGGGGCCGGGATCGTCCCAGGGGACGGGCCTCCAAGGCGTCCGCCGGGTGGGTCCCGGGACGGGCTGAGAGGGTCCCGGGTACGGGCGGGCAGGGCGTCCGCCGAGCGTCGGGACGGGCGGGCAGGCGTCCGGGCCTAGGGCGTCCCAGGGACGGGCGGGCAGGCGATCCGCCGAGCGTCCGGGAGGGCGGGCAGGCTCCGGGCCGGGAGGCGTCCCCGGGACGGGCGGGCATGCCCCTCCCTCCGAGGCGGGTCCCGGGACGGGGCGGGCAGGCGTCCCGGGGCCGGGATCGTTCCCTGACGGGCGGGCACGTCCGTACCCGGGAGGGCAGGCGTCCGCCGGAGCGGCCCGGGGACGGGCGGGCAGGGTCCGCCGTGGGAGTCCCTTGGGGGACGGGCGGGCAGGCGTCCGCTGAGCGTCCCGGGACGGGCGGGCTGGCCCGGTCCGCCGCGGGTCTCGAAGGGACGGGGACGGGCAGGCGTGGTCCGCGGCGGGTTCTCGAGACGGGCCGGGGCAGGCGCTGCCCGGGAGGTCCCAGGGACGGGCCGGCAAGGCTGTCCGCCCGTGGGTCCCGGGACGGCAAGAAGAGTCCCGGTTACGGGGCCGGGCAGGCGTCCGCCGAGGTCCGGGACCGGGGCGGGCAGGCGTCCGCCGGGAAGCGTCCCGGACGGGGGCGGGCAAGGCCGTCCCGCCGAGCGTACCCGGGTAAGGGCGGGCAGGCGTCCGCCCCGGAGGCGTCCCGGGACGGGCGGGTGCAGGCGGTCCGCCGAGCGTCCCGGGACGGGGCGGGCAAAGGCGGTCCGCCCGAGGCGTCCCAGGGAAAGGGCGGGCAGGGCGGGTCCGCCGAGCGTCCCTACGGGAGCCCGGGCAGGCGGGTCCGGGCCGAGGTGTCCCGGGACCGGGGGCAGGCATCCCGCCGAGACGGTCCCGGGACGGGGGGCAGGGCGTACGGGACGAGCGTCCGGGACCGGGCGGGCAGGCGTCCGGGCGAGCGGGTCACCTGGACGGGCGGGCAAGGCGGTTCCGCCGAGCCGTCCCGGGACGGGCGTGCAGGCGTTCCGGCCGAGCGGTCCCGGGACGGAGCGGGCAGGGCGTCGCAGGAGAGTCCCGGGACGGTGCCGCCGGGCAGGCGGTCCGGGCCGAGCGGGTCCCGGGCACGGGGCGGGCAGGCGTCCGCCATGCGTCCCGGGACGGGCGGGGGCAGGCGTCCCGCCGAGCGTCCCGGGACGGGCCCGGGCAGCGTCCGTGAGCGTCGGGGACGGGCGGGCAGGCGTCCGCCGCGGGTCCCTGGGACGGGCGTGCAGCGTCCGGGCCCCGAGCGTCTCGGGACGGGCGGGCAGGCCGTGGCCGTCCGGACGGGCGGGCAGGCTCCGCCCGAGCGTCCCGGGGAGCGGGCGGCAGGCGTCCGCCGTTCCTGGGACGGGCGCAGGCGTCCGCCCGCGGGTCCCCGGGACGGGCGGGCAGGCGTCCCGGGCGGGAGCGTCGCGGGATGGCGGGCCAGGCGTCCCAGGGGCCGAGCGTCCCGACGGGCGGGCGGCGTCCGCCGAGCGTCCCGGGACGGGTGCGGGCAGGCGTCCGCCAACGAGCGTCCCGGGACGGGCGGCAGGCGTCCCGCGCCGCGGGTCCCGGGACTGGGCGGGCAGGCGTCCGCCGAGCGTCCCGGGACGGGCGGGTGCAGGCGTCCGCCGATCCGTCCGGGACGGGTCCCGGGGACCCGGGCCGGGGGCAGGCTCCGCCGGAGCGTCCCGGGGACCGGGCAGGCAGGAGTCCGCCGACCGTCCCGGGACGGGCGGGTTAGGGCGTCCGCCAAGCGTCCCGGTAACGGGCGGTGCAGGCGTCCGCCGAGCCGTCCCTCGGGACGGGCGGGCAGGACGTCCGCCTCGAGCGTCCCAACGACCAGGCGGGTGCAGGCGTCCTCCGAGTGTCCCCCGGGATGGGCGGGCAGGCATTCCGCCGGCGGTCCCGGGTACGGGCGGGTAGCAGGCGTCCGCTTGAGCGTCACGGGATGGACGGGCAAGCGTCCTCAACGAGCGTCCCAGGATGGCCGGGTGCAGGGCGTCCGCCGAGCGTCCCGGGACGGGCTGGCAGGCGTCCGCCGAGCGTCCCGGGACGGCCGGGCAGGTGTCCGCCGAGCGTCTCGGGGACGGGTGCGGGCAGGTCGTCCGCCGGAGCACGTCCCGGGACGGCCCTTTGGGCAGGCGTCCGCCGAGCGTCCCGGGACTAGGCGGGCGAGGCGTACCGCCGAAGGCTTCCCGGGACGGGCGGGCCAGGCGTCCGCCGAGGCATTAACCGGGACGGCCGGCAGGTGTCCGCCGAGGCGTTCCCCAGGGACGGGCGGGCAGGGGCATCAGCCGAAGCGTCCCAGGACGGGCGGGCAGGCGTCAGCCGAGCGTCCCGGGACGGGCGGGCAGGCGTCCGCCGAGCGTCCCTGGGCACGGCCGGGCAGGCGTCCGCCGAGCGTCTTGGGACGGGCGGGCAGGCGTCCGCTGAGCGTCCCGGGACGGGCGGGCTGGCGTCCGCCACGGTCTCGAGACGGACGGGCGGCGTCCGCCCGCGGGTCTCGAGACTGGGCGGGCAGGCCGTCGCCGAGCGTCCCAGGACGCCGGCAGGCGTCCGCCTGGTCCCGGGACGGGCGAGAGCGGGTACGGGCGGGCAGGCGTCCTCCGAGCGTCCGGGACGGCGGCAGGCGTCCGCCGAGCGTCCCGGACGGGCGGGCAGGCGTCCGACGAGCGTCCCAAGGGACGGGCGGACAGGCCGTCCGCCGAGCGTCCCGGGACGGGCGGGCAGGCGTTCCCGCCGAGCGTCCCGGGACGCGGGGGGGGGCAGACGTCCGCGAGCGTCCCCGGGACGTGCGGAGCAGTCGTCCGCCGAGCGTCCCGGGTAGTACGGGGGCGGTCAGGCGTCCGCCGAGCGTCTCGACGGAAGGCGTTCCCGGGCCGGGCGGTCCCGGCCGGGCGGCCCACGGCGGGCGGCGTCCGCCAGGACGGGCCGGCAGGCCGTCCGCCGTGGGTCCCCGGTCCGGGCCGAGAGTCCGGTACGGGCGGGCAGCGTCCGCCGAGCGTCCCTGGACGGGCGGGCAGGCGTCCGCCGAGCGTCCCGGAGACGGTCGGGCAGGCGTCGCCGAGCGTCCCGGGACTGGCGGCGGCTCCGCCGAGCGTGCCCGGGAAGGGCGGCGCCAGAGGCGGCCGCCGAGCGTCCCGGGACGGGCGTGCAGCGCGTCCGCCGAGCGTCCCGGACGGCGGGCAGGCGTCCCGCCGAAGCGTCCCGGGACGGGCCGGGCAGGCGTCCGCCGAGCGTCCGTCGGGACGGGCGGCCAGGCTTCCGCCGAGCGTTCCCTGGACGGGCGGGCAGGCGTCCCGCCGATCGTCCCGGGACGGGGGCAGTCGTCCGCCGAGCGTCCAGTGACGGGCGGGCAGGCTTCGCCGGCGTCCCGGGACGGGCGGGCAGGCGTCCAGCCGAGTCGTACCCGGGACGGGCAAAGGAGCAGGCGTCCGCCCGACGCTGTCCCCGGGACGGGCGGGCAGGCCGTGCGCGCGAGTCCCGGGACGGGCGTGCAGGCCGTCGCGCCGAGCTCTCGGGACGGGCGGTCAGGCCGCCGCCGAGCGTCTCGGGACGGGCGGGCAGGCGTCCGCCGAGCGTCCCGGACGGGCGGGCAGGCGTCCGCCGCGGGTTCCTGGAACGTGCGGGCAGGCGTCCGCCGCGGGTCCCTGGGACGGGCGGGCAGGCGTCCGCCGAGCATCCCGGGACGGGCGGATGGCGTCCGCCGAGCGTCCCGGGACAAGGCTGGCAGGCGTCCGCCGAGCGTCCCGGGAACGGCGGGAGGCGTCCGCCCGAGCGTCCCGGGACGGGTGGCAGGCGTCCGCCGAGCGTCCCGGGACGGGCGGGCAGCGTCCCGCCGCGGGTCCCGGACCGGGCGGGCCGGCGTCCGCGGGAGGGCGGGCAGGCGTCCGCCGGAGTGCGTCCCGGGACGGGCCGGCAGGCGTCCGACGACCGAGGCGTTCCGGGACGGGCGGGCAGGAGTCCCGCGGGAGACCGTCCCGGGGACGGGGGGTAGGCGTCCGACAAGGGCGTTCCCGGTCCCGGGACGGGCGGGAGGCGTCCGCCGAGTGTCCCGAGGCGGGCGGGGGGCAGGCGTCCCGCGGGAGTGCCAAGGCTCCACGGACGGCCGGGCCCCAGGCGGGTCCGCCGATGTCCCAGCGGGATGTGTCCCGGGATGGGCGGGCAGGCATCTGCCGAGCGTCCCGGGACGGGCGGGCAGGCGTCCGCCGAGCGTCACGGGATGGACGGGCAAGCGGTCCGCCGAGCGTACCAGGACGGCCGGGCAGGGTCCGTCCGCCGAGCCGTCCCGGGACGGGCGGGCAGGCCGTCCGCCGAGGCTCGTCCCGGGCCGGCCGGGCAGGCGTCCGCCGAAGAGTACCCTCGGGACGGGCGGGCAGGCGTCCGCCGAGGCGTCCCGGGAGGTGCCGGGCAGGCGATCCGCCGAGAGTTCCGGGACTAGGGCGGGAGCAGGCGCTCCGACGAGCGTCACGGACGGGCGGGGCAGGCGTCCCGCCGAGGCATTCCCGTGGGAGGGCGGGCAGGGTGTCCGCCGAGCGTTCCCGGGGACGGCGCGGGCCCCCCAGGCCCATCCGCCGAGCGTCCCAGGACGGGCGGGGGCCAGGGCGTCCCGACGGGCATCCGACGGGCCCGGGCAAGGGGTGTCCGCCGAGCGTCCCGGGACGGGCGGGCAGGCGGGGATCCGACGAGCGTACAAGGAACGGGGTCCCGGGAACGGCCGGGCGGGCAGGCCCGTTACGGCGGGAGGTCCCGGGACGGGCGGGCCCAGGCCGGGCGGTCCGCCGAGCGTCCCGGGGGACAGGCGCGGCCCCAAGGCTCCCGGGACCGGGAGGGCGTCCCGGACGGGCCCGGGGGCAGGCGGGTCCGCCGAAGCTTTCCCGGGGACCGGGCCGGGCAGGTGTCCGGGAGGAGGTCCCGGCCCGGGCGGGCCAGGGGCACTCCGCCGAGCGGTCCCAGGACGGGCGGGCAGGCGTCAGCCGAGCGTCCCGGGACGGGGCGGGCAGGCGTCCGCCGTGGGTCCCGGGACGGGCGGGCAGGCGTCCGCCGAGCGTCCCGGGACGGGCGGGCAGGCGTCCGATATCTGCCTCGGGTTGCAACAATAACCCTACTTCTTGATTCACGATGATATCCAGATGTTCTTAATAGAAACTACATTCCACTAGAGTCGGTGCCAATATCAAAGTATTCTAGTAGTATTGCAAATTCATCTGCAATGGCAATAAATATCTCTTCTGGTAGGAATAGGTTAGAGGTTTACAACTGTAATGCATCGTCTGCATGTGAACAGAATGATGATGATTACACATAAGTTCTCGTCAGCTGTCGCTGTGCTCCAACAGTACTGTTGCGTCTATAGCTGGGTTCATTGTGTACAAATTGAAGAGCCAACGAGTACTGTGCAGTGCTTAATTAGATTGAAAAGTATGGGAAATCTAGTTCACCCCTGGATGATGCATGGAGTCGGTGGTTGTTTCACTTACGTGTATGTTTGATACTATGTCTCTTTATTTCCCTTTAAATACAAAATATATAATGTGCACATCTCAGAAAAAATCTTTAATTTTCCCCTGAACGAAAACAAACAAAAGGAATTAACAACAATCCGACCTCCAGCCTACTCAGGGCTCGTGCTACAATCTATGGTCAAATCATAATATAATGGGCGTAATGTCCGTATGTCTGTCTGTCATTCGATCACAGCCAAACGGCTGGTCAGATGGGCATGAAACTTGACAGGGTTATGGTGGGGACTCCTAAGATGGTTTGTAATGGGGTTTCATCCAACCTACCCCCCTCCTTTGTAGGGGGGTGGGGGTGAGAAGGGATTCCCTGAAACGGAGCTGTTTCTGGCCATGAAACGAGGCTGGTTATTCCTGTAGACTTGGTTACTTTATGATTTTTCATACATAATTTCTGTACAACTTCCCTGGAGAAAGTCGCGAATATTTCAGCTCGGACACAATAGAAGATGAACATTATCATCAATATCCACAAGATTTTTTGAATAACTTAAATCCATCGGGACTGCCAGTGCACAAAATAACGTTGAAGAAGTATTGCCCGGTAATGTTGCTCCAGAATTTCGATCCTGCCAACGGACATAATAAAAAGGAAACTGACAAGTTCCTACTTTCTACTCTTTATTGGAAGACACGGGATCATAAGAGCATTTATCAGTAGCCATAACGCACTGACATACAAGTTGGGAATGCAAATAACCGTCGGCCGTTGTCAAGCACTGCTGGGACAAAGACAACATAATAGATTGTAGAAAATACCTTCATAACAATACGATGCGTAAATAATGTTATAGCAGGCAACACTGGAAGCTGTTTTTTGGTTTGTTATATTTTTATATGGTGCTTTTTATGTTGCATGGAACCAGTGGTTACTCAGCAACGGGACCAATGGCTTTACGTGAATTCCGAACCACGTCGAGAGTGAACTTTTATCACCAGAAATACACATCTCTCGCTCCTCAATGGAATGACCGAGAATCGAACCCGCGCCCACCGAGGTAGGACACCAACACCATACCAACCACGCCACTGAAGCGCTAAGCTGTTTTTTGGACAGCGTATTAAGAAAAGTCATATACGAAATAATAGGACAAAGGACACAAAAACACAAGTGCCCATGCTGACAATGCTCCCCTGGAAGAGGCAGCAGGTAGAGAAAGGTCAAGGTATATACAGAATGGGTTTAGTCAAGGTCACGAGGGCAGGGCTACGAAGGAAATGGTGGTTAATTGAAGGATTTATTAAAGCCAGCCTTGCACATGAAATTGGAACAACGATGGCTTTCATTCCCTCCCCCAAAAGTAAATTATATATATATATATATATATATATATAGATATATTATATATATATATACTATTATATATATATAGTATGTATGTATGTATGTATGTATGTATATATTCTTCAAGATTTAAGCAGAACCAAGGAAAGAAACAGTCTTTTACCCAAGTTTAAGGTATCTATACGAGTTGCCCCTTCGACTTTGGAGGAATCCATTCTCCCTTTTCGTTTGAAAAGCTATCTCTTCTCCCATTGGTTGTTGGAATTACCCCACAGGGACCGTAGGGGAGCTATCCAGGAGAAAGCTTTAAAAGGCCTTGAACCCAGGAGAGGAGTTCTCAGAAGAAGACGAGACCTCGGCGAGGTCAGACCACTGGCCCCTTACCAGATGCAGTGTCGAGTCTTCAAGGAGAAGACAACCAGCATCATCACTAAAGGTACTGTAAGGGAAATTCCATTTCAACCAGGGAATTGTTTTATCTTGTCTGTATTTCATTGCATTTTCCAAGGTGACTTGTGCAGTGTTTCATTCCCCTTTGCCATCTGGGCTCAATTCTGTAATTACTCCCCTGTGATACTAATAACATTCCCCTAGTGAATTTAAGCCACGAAATAGTTTCTGCTGTGTAAATTTCCCAGTCATTTCATTTCCCCCTGAGTGGCCTTTTGATTGAGAGAAAATAGTGAGTAAAGTTCGCCCTCGTGTGCCCCCCTGCCTTATGCCTATGCCCCTCTATTTGCAGACAAACGCTGTGCCTGGCTGTGGTAGAACTTGGAAATCCTTCGAAGCTTGCAATTTTGCTCCGTTGCGCAAAGTTTCCTAAAAGCTGGGCCGGACTGCTCCCACCACATGCTCGGGTGGACTGAAAAGCAGTTTCACCTGCCCTTGTGTTCCTGGACCTCTGTAAACTAGAGTCCAGCTTTTATGTAAATTCCTCCCTCTTCAGTAAAACCGGCCTTATGCTTTAGTTTTTCTACTTTTTTTTGTTTAGTTTAGTTTTTCAACTTTTTTTTTTTTTTTGTTCAAACCCCTCGTCCTCTAGTCAAGGCCTAAATTTTCAATGTAATTGTATTTTCTGGGAGGAGACGAGGTGGAATTTTGAATATTGGTGACCTTAACCACGATTTCGTAGTAGCGATTGTTAAGCTAAAATCACGAAAGAAACGAATCTGAATTCCTTAATATCTTTATGAGCAAGCTAAAGCAAGGTTTCCAAATTCTCCACAACAGGAATAAGGTAAATTTTATTTTATTTTCTAGTATTTGTGTAGAACTAGTTATTCTAGTTAGGGATATATAAATTCTGACTGCCTTTATAGCGATAGGAAAGAGAACACGTGTAGGTCGATAGACTAAAGCTCGAGAGAGAAATTTTTGTTATGTTCCATTTAAAAAAAAATGAAAATAAATACCATATTTCGTGAATTGCTAGTTAATCGCGAATCCCGCATTGTAAAGGTATTTTCGTGTGTTATTTTTTTTTTTTTTTTTTTGTGAAACAATGCGCGCTAGCTCTCTCTCTCTCTCTCTCTTCCTTCTCTCTCTCTCTCTCTCTCTCTCTCTCTCTCTCTCGCTGGTGAATCTCGCATGTCTAAATGGGATAGGATCTTTATATCCTCCGGCCACGTGGCTCGAAACCTATCTGCGATCCCGCTCCATCCATTAACATAGGATAAGATGAGTTAATAAGTCAGGAAAGGAAAAACAAAGTGTTAGCGTAAAACAGTCTTAACGATAGGATAGGCTAAATTAAAGGTAAACGTTTTCGTTTCGTCATTCTCCGAGCAGAAAGTAATCAAATAAGGGCAAATACTTTTGCATTTCGAACAAGGGCCTACCCGGCCTTGAAAGCATCTGTGATTCATTCTTCCCTATCTTGTCTTGGCTTAATTCTCCGGGGTTTTAAGTTCGCGGACAGGAGGGTTTTAAGTTCGCGAGAGCGAGGAAAAGAACGGGGGTGGGAAAAGGCAGTGTATTTTATAGCATTAGAGAGGTTATCCTGGGTCTTCTGAGCAACGCTAGGTTTAAGGGATTTGAGTTGGTAGCAATGAAAAAGAATATATTTTATCAACTTCCCGTCGCCATCCTCGAGACAATATAAAAACAAACAAAAGGGAGATCCCATATCCATTTTTTTTCTTATCAACTGTATTTGCCACGTTTTCAAGTGAGGATTCCGTGAATTTCGTGACCAGATTTTTTTTTTCTCTCTTTTATTTACAAAAACCGTAATTACATTGAGGTTCCGCATTTACGTCATTTGCCATGCTTTCACGTGAGGTTCCGTGAATTTGTGACCAGATTTTTCTTTTATTTACAAAACCGTCATTGAGTTGAGGTTCCGCATTTACGTTATTTGCCACGCTTTCACATAAGATTCCGTGAATTCGTGACCAGATTTTTTTTTCCTTTTGTTTACAAAACCGTAATTGCGTTGAGGTTTCGTATTTACGTTCTTTACTTCCTACGTTTTCACGTGAAGGTTCCGTGAATTTGACCAGATATTTTTTTTTTTTTTTTACAAAACCGTAATTGCGTTGAGGTTCCGCATTTACGACATTTTTGTCACGTTTCACGTTGAGTTTCCGTAAATTTCGTGACAAGATTTTTTTTTTCTCTCCCTTTTTACCTTACCAACCCGTGCTGGCGTTGACGTTTCCGCCTCTACGACATCCATTTGCTACCTTTTCACGTGAGGATTGCGTGACCAGGTTCTTTCATTTTGTTTTACGAAATTTATTACCAAATCCCTTACCGGCGTTGAGTTCTCCGCCGCACTACGCACCAGTAATAACTGTGTTTGCAGGGATTTACGGTCATCTTGCCAAGTCTGCGTCGAGCATTTCCGCATACCTCTGGCAACATTTGCTGATTTTGCAACTGCTAAGGCCTTTGCAGAAGCTGGAAGAGCCCTGGAGCTGGTGGGCACAAAGCTGATCAATTGGGTGAATGATAAGCTGAAGGAAGCAGCCCAAGAGAGAGCAACCGAACGGGAGAAGGAGAGAGAAGCGCAAGAAAGAAGAGAAGCGGCTGAAAGGGAGAAAGAAAGGGCACATGAACTGGCTATGGCAGTCCAGAGTGCCACCCTGGCACCCCCGAGTCCCACGCCTCCTGCGCCCTCTCACCTCCACAGCATGGGCGGCCTCATTAGGGCTTGGGATGATAACGAACCCGACACCTGGCTCGATCATGTCGAGCAGGTGTTCAGGAACTTCAATCCAACCCCTCAGGAAGTGGCCCTCCTCCTTGGCAAGCATCTCGCTGGCAAAGGGCGGACTGCATTCGAGGCCCTTCCCCTGAATGAGCGACACGATCTCGCCCTCGTCCGAGAGGCGATCCTTGGGGCTTACGAATTGACCCCAGACCGGTGGAGGTAAAAATGGAGGACAATGCCCAAGGAGGCTAATCAGACGTGGACAGAGTGGGCAGCCAAGAAGACAACGGCACTCCGTAAGGTGGACAAAGGCCTCCAACGCAACATCTGTTGAGGAGGTCTTAGAGCTCTTATAGTTAGAGGACTTTCTTGCCTACGACCCCGCTGATCTTGCCACCCACTTGGTGGACAAGGCCCCTAAGACTCTTTTGGAGTGGTGTAAATGGGCAGATGCCTATGACACCCACCATCCATTGCAGAGTTCTTTAAAGAAGAAAATATGTCCTGCTCTTCCCTTCACTCCTGCTGCCACCTCTCAGCCTACCCAGCGCCCCAATAACCTTCCTCGGAAACCTGTGTGTGGGCATTGCAACAAACCAGGTCACACCACAGAGCAGTGCCTCTCAAAGATAGATCCTCCTCAGCAAGCTGCTGCCACTCCTCCAAATGGACTACCCAATCATAGGAATAAACACAACGGCCATTGGAACAGAAATAACAGGCCTCGGCCTGATTTTAGCAAGAGTTTCTGTGACACCTGCAGAGTGCATGGGCACACTGCTGCCTGGGCGGGATGCCCCAAAAAAGCTCCTGTTTCTGCCATTGCTATGACCGTGACAAATCCACCCACTCTAGGCCCCCCTGCTCAGGGCCCCATATTTGTCGCACCTCCAAGAGGTCGCTATCCTGCCCACCAGGTCCGAGCTTTCGACGACACTTGTGCGCAAGTCTCCATCATCCGAGAGGATAAAATTCCTTACGGAGCTAAGGTTGATAGGCATCAGTTCGTGACGATAGAGAGCCTCATCCATGTCAAGATGTTCTTACCTACTGTCCGGTTGAGAGTCACACGACCTCACCGTTCGAAGATATGTACCATGGCGTAGCAACCTATATACCAGGAGGTTATGATGTCCTGCTAGGACAAGATTTTAAGTCTCCTCCTGATTTTTTACCGCATCAGGGCCCCCGCCCTCACATAGCTCCAGACCCGTTCCATGGGCCTCCAAGGACTACCTCTGCACAGCCAGTGCCACTTGAAGGTGCCAGGCAGTGCCAGGCTCCATCTTCAAAGGTCTTGGATCCTCCAAGGGCCCCCATGGCATCGTCAAACCGACCTCGGAGAGGTCGAAGGGAAAAGGGCGTCGAGGTTTTCCAAAACCTTACGAGAGCCAATAGCCTCTCTGCGCTAGTGCCTGGCATAGTGCCACCCTCTTATAGAGAATTCTGACCCTTTCCATCCAGAAGAGAGTTCCAGACTCTGCTACTTCTACTTCTTTCTGACCCTTTGGTAACTTTCTTCTTATCCTTTTGTATTGTCTGTATCTTATCTTCCTTGGTTTCCTTTCTTCATATTTACTGCCTTGAGGCATTTATTGTATATCGTATGCTCTGCTTAGGCAGAGCCAACCTGCCAGCTACCCTGGCCTTGTATAAATTATTACTTTTTTACGAACTACTGTCGTAAAAGTGCCACAATTGGCACCGTGCCCTATTCTAGGCACTTAGAATTCCATTTAACTTGGGAAAATTTGAGCCAGCAAACCTTTCTATAGCTTAGTGATAATTTCGAAGCCTGGCTCGTTTATACATTGGTTGGTTAGCTGTTCTGATTTAGTGTTATTCCTTAGTCTTTATATTTTATGAGATTGGCGTTGTTTTGATCAAATTTACAGTTCGTTTTCTTGAGTGTGTGTGTTATCTTATTTAATCCCTACGAAGAATTACCCCATTAATTTTCCCCTTGTTAGTGCACTAATGTTAGTGCTGATGTAATTAATACTGTTAGGCGTCGTCTTGTTACGAGACAAAATAACTTTACGAAACCGTAGGGCCATTAACACACCTGAACGTGTCATATTGATCCATCAGGGTAAAC
>NC_061102.1:41757076-41759576 GCF_015104395.2 Macrobrachium nipponense | reverse complement strand
AATGCACCGGGTACCTTGGTTTGTCTACCTGGGTTGAAGGGTGTTCAAATTTTAATATAGAAGCAATGCCTATATTAGGTTTTTTGTTTATTCTGGACGTCATTATCCATACATTGCTGTCTTAAAAACCAAAAAGTTGCTATCACAAAACTTCATGAGCGTTTACACATGTACCAACCATTTTCAATATTTTTGCATGTTCCAGCAATACGACAGTACAGCTGCTAAGAACAATTATAAAAGCCTCAAAATCTTGAACGTATAAGATGATATCCAGGAGATGTGCATCATCTGAACAGCATAGATTACACACGGAACGATCAATCACATCAGTCGAGAGAAGACGCAGGAGACCTCAATCCTACATCACGACCAGGTAAAGGTGAGTTTAGCCCAAGTGAAGCCTGGCTGTTACGTTACAAGCTTGCAACACATGGATAGCTAAAAAAAGAAGAAAAAATCTCTTCCGTCTTCCAACGGACGTTAACAAATGCAATTTCTTTCAGACTGTCCTCCCAGTACATTGATATTTTACACACACACACACACACACACACACATTGACACTGGATATATTTCATAATAAAGATTATCTACTTGAGGTGCTTTTGGCGGTTCCTGGCTTTTCCACATCTACAGACAAGCAATTTAGCTGGATTTAGTAAAGAACGCACACAAAGTAAATTTCATTTTGAACATTTTTCTCTTCACGAACTTTTGAGGTTGAATAAAAAAAAAATTTAATCTGGAATACAACACACACACACACACACACACACACACACACGAGCGCGCTCGCGCGTATATATATATACAGTAGTACCTCGAGATACGAAAGGCTCAACTTACGAAAAATCCAAGTTACGAAAGCCAATACGAAAAATTTTACTGCTCTACATACGAAAAGTTTTCAAGATACGAAAGGTTGTTGCTATAAAGTCCCGAGATTCGCCCGGACCACCGAGAACAATTTTAAAACTCCCGCGCCGCCAACTGAGTAAACTCGCCACCATCCTCCCGCTCTCCCATTGGTTCCTGATGCTAGTCACCCCATAAGGTCCTGCTCTCCTATTGGTCAGCATCTACCCCTTGTGCTTTAAGTATTCTATTGGTAAAAGGTTGCTATAAATTGAAAAACTTAGTATCATGCAATACATTTAACATTAGGTAAAGATAGAATAAAGAATAGAAATGAATGTTATTTATTACTGTTTGGTAGTTCAGTAGTGAAGAGAGAGAATGAAAAATTTATGCTACTGTGTAAAAGTGATTGCTTGGCGATCGTTTGATACTCATAAGTGCTGGATGTAAACAGACGTTTGGAAGCTTTTTTTTGTTTGTTTGTTATAGTTAATGGTTACTTAATAATTATTTGAAATGAGTACATGCAATACATTTAATAAAAAAAAATGTGAATTAGATATCATAAAATATAAAATAAATCAGACTGCCAACAAATATGCATCTTTTTAGAATTCTTCTTCTGTTTTATTATTACGTTACGTATACGTATTACGCGTTTCATTATAGCTGTCATAACTCGGTATCTCCTTTATGTAAAGATAGAATAAAGAATAGAAATGAATGGTTACTATACTGTTTGGTGGTTTCATTAGTTGAAGAGAGATACTAATGACAATTTATGGCTTACTGTGTGCTAGGAAAAATGATGCTTGGCGCTCGTTCCATACTCGTAAGACGGGTAAGATCTGAATGTAAACAATCGATTGAAAGGTTTGTTTTTGTTTGTTTGTATTATAGTTAATGATTGATTAATAATTATTTGAAATGAGTACATACTGATTATTTATACATTTTATTGGCATATTCTAAGCTTTTAGCTCTTAGGTTTAGATGTCAGAATCATAGACTAGGCTACAGTAGCAACCGCTAACTTAGGCTAGGCTTATTGCTAAGGGACATATGCCAAAGTTCTAATATATGCAGTAAAAATGGGGTTGAACATTATATGCAGTTGAATAATACTCAAGTATGTACAGTATTTTGCCTTTTTGGAGTCATATTTCTTCCATCGTAACCCAAGAACATGTGTTTTAGGCCTGGAAATATAATTTACTGGGGTGTTTTTGGAGGGCTCGGAACGGATTAGCCATTTTACATGTTAAATGTGTTCCAAGATACGAAAAACTCTTGATACGAAGGCCGTCTCGGAACGGATTAATTTCGTATCTCGAGGTACCACTGTATATATATATATATATATATATTCAATATATATAGATAATCTATATATATATATGTGAGTGTGTGTGTGTGTGTGTGTGTGTGTGTGTGTAAAAACAAAATTCGGTTCGTTTTTATAATTAATTTGGCTTCCACATATTTTTTAAACTAAGTTTTCTTCTTCAATTTGAATTTGAATTTTTCAGTTTTCATTTCTATTTTTTTATAATTTAATAGTAATTTTTGCTTACAGGTTTTATAACAATAAATTTTCCTATATATTGGCGCTATATCCAACTGGAAAATACAATATCTT
>NC_061102.1:41604576-41754576 GCF_015104395.2 Macrobrachium nipponense | reverse complement strand
CAAGCGCCTCGCCGAAGAAAATGGTCTATAATGTTCTTGAATATTTACAAGATAAAAAAAAAAAAAAAAGGCGGACCATTATTGACATCTCGAGACTGATGGACCGTGTGACTGTTGCAACAGGAGTCAGTGATATACCATATATCGGTTGCTTCGAGAAACTGAAGATGAAAAATTTTTTTTTTTTTTCGTGAACCAGTGAATCTACGTTCAAAACTGTAACAGCGCTGGATGATTTTTGAAAGTGTGCTTTGCATCGAACTGTATTGAAACTTTTATGCCATAAAGGAGATCCCAACCCTTGAGAAGACATTCAGAGAAATTAAAGAAAACAATGAATTCAAAGGATGCAAGGAATCACTGAGGAAAGTTCTTTTGCAAATTGGATTCTGATATGGAAAACTAAATGGCCACAAGTTTTTATTAGAAATTAATGATATAACGTCGGCACCAGCAAAAGTTTTACGACATGAAATGCACCAGAGATTCAGGATATAATTCAACAATCAACCTGGGTTCATCAGAATTTCACAGTGAGCAGATGCTGGACTGATACAAAAGCAGCAGAGGTAAAAACACCGATTGGAAAGGTCAGCGGGCTTATCATTTTGCATGATGGTACGGCAGATGGATTGCATAAAGCCCTGTCCACACGAGCGGGCCTGACCAGCGTGCTTCGGGATTAACGGGCAAATTCTGGCGGGCTTACCCGTGAATGCTGTCCACACGGGTGAGGCGATGGAGAGGTGGGCGTGCCCGACGATGCTGTGCTCAGTGCGGTACGATAAACATGGTGCCTACCCAAAGAAGAAGATAGTGTAGCATGATAATTGCTGTGTGTGTGATGAAAAAGAAGAGAATATGGTGCAAAGAATGGCTCAGTAAAAGAAATGTATATGGTTAACGTACGTCTGCCAGGGTCGAAGCTCAATCATCGGGCACCACCATGGTGATTTTGCTACGAGACCCATCGGGTAATTTGACCGTGACGGTTTGCCCGTCAAGTGTGCCCATTAGAGGGGAGGTCCGCCGATCAGGCCCGGTCGTGTGGACAGGCCTTAACTTTTATTCCGTCCAAAAGACGACGGACACCGAGGGATGAACCATGTAGTTTTTGGAAAGTGGTCCACATACCATGGCCAATGCTGCATACCATTCAGTTAAAGCGGATAAAACTCCTGACTAGAGCAAATAATAAAAATTCTATCAACGAATGGCTTGTAAGGAAAGGAGATGGTGGAGCCCCTGTCACTTCCAACCGATCAGAATTGGAATGACCGCATTGCCGCCTCACATGGTCATAAAGTTTTAAGTCTTCCTCGGCGGTACCGGTGTCAATATAATACTATTGAATTCATTTGGGGCAATTTCTGAAATTTGTTGCGGACCGAAACACGTGTAAATGGCCGACTTGAAACCAACTGTGAAAGACCAGTAGGGCAAACTGTTGTATTTGAAAGAATTAAATTTATTATCAAATATTGTCTTTGAAAGATATAAAAAATACATCAAATATCATCTGCCTTACCTTACATATAAAAAATCTGAAGAAAATATTCTTATTGTATATGTTTCATGTGTCAGCCAAATGCATAATACATTTACAAATAATACTCAAATAACAGAATGTATTCTGTGTATATTCATTAGCCAATGAGCATCAAAACACACACTCTCCCTCAGTATATACATGCGCACACACACACACACACACACACACACACACACATATATATATATATATATATATATATATATAATATACATATATATATATATGTATGTATGTATGTATAGATTTAACCCTAACAGAAACTACAAAGTATCCGTACAGTCCAAAACATGTAAAAACTTAATATAATTAATTTGTCTTATATTTATCTACAACTCTTTCCATTATGAAGGCATCAAGTTTGAATAAACCAAGACTTAAATTTAGAACATTTCCATTAGTATTTGACTTGTTCAAACAAGATTCATTGATATTCATTTTAACTTTGTCATTACATGGGATTAAGGCTCTTGCTTGACTCCAATTAATAGGATGATCTAAATCTCTCATATGTACGAATAATGCACTCGATATTTTGCCCAGTTCTCAGAGAATATATATATATATACATATATATAGTATATATATATATATATATATATATATATAAACAAACAGAAAAACAAATTAATAGGCCGAGCATCTAAAGGATTAACTCGTCCAGCACGACCTCTATAGGCTGCTCTATGAGCAAGAGCCCGTGCTGGCATAACGCCAGCTTAATTGATTTGATCTGATTTATATAGATTTTTTGGCACTATGCCAAGCACTGGGGCAACTAAGGCCATTCAGCGCTGAAACGGAAATTGACAGTAAAAGGTTTTAAAGGTGTTACAGGAGGAAAACCTCGCAGTTGCACTATGAAACAATTGTCATGAGAGGGTGCACAGTAAGATGTAAGAAAGAGAATGTGAACCGAGGTACAGTAAAAGGAATGAAAGTAGTTGCAGCCAGGGGCCGAAGGGACGCTGCAAAGAATCTTAAGTAATGCCTACATTGCACTGAATGAGGTGCACTGACGGCACTAACCCCCTACGGGGTTAAGGCCAGCTTAATCAAATGCAACAACAATATCGTCCAGCACGGAGAGGCTATAGCAGGAGGAACTCGTCCCATGCGGTAAAATTTAACAAATTTCGAAAGATGCCACGACCGTTTATTTATTATTATTATTTTTTTTATCTCTCGAGAGTATGAGTCAAGTCCAGATCGAAGGATCGCCCTAGATCAGTGATTCTCAACCAGTGTGCCACGGCACACTGGTGTGCCACGAGATTATTTGAAGTGTGCCACGAAATATAGTCATGGCACACCAGAAAATACGAAAAATTTTGGTTTCACATGAATGAAAAGTAACGCTTATTGATACTGACAATTATTTAAAATATAGCCTACTTTGCAGTTTACATAAGTAACTTTCAGCCATTTGAGTTCGTCATAATATTTATAATAATTCTACAATTAATAAAAGTTTAATATTATAAGTGGAGATGGCATTCGGTATTGTGATGGGCGTCGTTCTGTCTGGGATGTATGACGTGGTATTGCCTCATGCTTTCAAACCGTTTTTAGTATAGTTCCTTTTGTTTCAACCAAAATAGTTGCATTTTAATGTAGCACTGTGTCTACTTGTAATGAGTATATTGCTATGTTGTTATTGAATTTTGATCTTCAGGCTGCCCGTTGTTGCTATCATCTGCAATCGATGTTAGGAGTTTAATCACTTCCAAGTTTGATAATTGATATATGTATCATATACAAATGATCCCTATTGTTGTTTCTCATCTGACAGCGCTTCATGAAAACATCGACCACTATTTTCCATCACTGAGCACAGAGAAGTATGATTGGATTCGAAATCCTTTCATGAATATTCCCTCTAATATTGGATTACAGTTGTGTGAAGAAGAGGAACTGGCCACCATTTCTAGTGACAGAGATCTTAAAATAAAACATTCTACTGTACCTATTGACTCATTTTGGATATCTGTTCAAGAGGAATATCCCACATTATCTAAAAAGCTTTATCACTTTTGTTGCAATTTTCTACATCTTATTTATGTGAACTTGGCTTCTCAACCCTAAATAACATCAAAACTAAGAAGCGAGAGAGACTGCGCTCAACTGAAGAAGAAATGAGGGTCTGCTTATCACACATTCGACCAAATATTGAGGAAGTCGCCAAAAAACACCAGGCACAAGTTTCACACTAATCATCTTCACAATTTACTCTAAGAAAAACACTGAAATAAAGTAAGTTCATATTTAAAAGTGTTTTATTTCTTAAGTTTGTAGTTTCATCTCATATTTACAAGTATATATTCTCTTAATTTTTTCTCTTAAATTTTCCAAGTGTGCCGTGATATTATTATAAGATCCTAAGTGTGCCATTGGTAAAAAAAGGTTGAGAAACACTGCCCTAGATAAACAAACATAAATGCACTTCGATGTAAAGTATGTCAGGGCTGTATTGATCTGTTTCAGTTCCGCCCTGTCACTCGATTTTGGTCCTACAGTAATACAGAAGTATTCATTACTAAGCCACATATGCATATGAAAACAAAACGCAAGACTAGGGGGGTAAGGCCACACCGGAGGCGGGAAGCGTCAAGGTGCAGGCAGCACTCGGGCGGGGAAAGCAGCCTCAAAGCGACACATGGACACACCAGAAACGCCACCCTCCCACCGTCCCACGCGTCACTCTCAGCGGTCAAAGATATACTTCTGTGCAAACAAGCCATTGTCACGTTTGGATAAGAAATTGCATTTAACAGAAAACGTAAGTGTTAAACTTGACGATAGACTACGTAGGCTATGATAACCCAACGGTCTTTTGATTCTTTGCTTGCAATACTAGAAGTCAATCTCACAAATAAACGACGAACCATAATCTCTCTCGAATTATCTTTCAGGAAGTAACCTTAATTATTGGCATTAAGGTTTTGTTATAATAACAATTTAAAATCCATATTTTCTTTTTACTTCCCTTAAAGTCATTACTCTAAAGATTTCCCACACTGCATTCATATAAGATCTCGGTCTATTTTCTTGACTCTATTGAGAACAACAATGAACGCATCTGACAGTACACAAATGAGAGGTGTTGAAATAACTGCTAATTTAAGTATGCATTACAGATATGAAATAATTAACTCGATATTGTTACTGAATAGATAATAAATGTAGTCACTTAATACATAAAAGTTTACATGCTAATATTAGTTACTTATAATGATAACATGTTTTAAACAATTTTTAGATTACAAATGAGTTTCTTATTAAGGGAACTAACTTCACAACATAGTTGTCAATATATAATCAATAAAGGGAAGTAACCATTAAGTAACAGTTCATAATCATAGAAAATAGTGTTGTTTTGGACAAAGACGCTGGGAACCGCCACGGTACTATAAATTTAATTAAAACATGTTATAAATCGCCTGGCGGCACTTGCAGAGGGTCGAGTTCGAGCCTTCCCGCTGCTAGTCTTGTGTGGCCACCTGCATAAGATACGTAATGTTTCAAACTGCCGCGTGTGGCAGAGTCCAATGAACTCCTGAATACATGCAGGTATATGATCAGTGATCAACATGACCTGTAATCCTTATATAACATTTAAGCATGCATATAGTGTACGCCTCCCCCCCCAAGAAAATGAATGTTCATAGGACATCAGTCGAACATACTTTACAAGCTTGCGAACTTTAAGCCCCAAACCTAAAAAGTGCTTGTAATACACCTAAAAAGTACTCGTTTTCGTGTACACTTTTAGGTTTGTGCAAGCCTTAAATATACTTGAAATAAACCTTAATAAAAGCCTTGAAATAGCTTCAAAATACCATGGTATAAACTTTCAAAAAACCCATACAGAACCTTAAATAGGCTTTATAAATGCCTCATAATTTCCTATTAACTGCTTTTAGCATACTTTGTAAAATCCTGTACAGAACCTTAGATAGGCTTTATAAATGCCTCAAAATTACCTTTTAACTGCTTTATACAAACGTTGTAAAGATATTAAACAATCATTATAGAAGCCCTGAAAATGTGTTTACAAGGTTTACATGAACCTTGCAATAGCTTTGATTAATAATTTTCAAGATCATGAAATGAAAGTTCATATACCTTACTATGAATAACTCAGGAGAATAAAAGTTTTAATCTTGCTTATCATTTATTTTGCACTGACATGTTCCAGTGAGGACTAACACTGTACAAGTAAATAGTCAATAATGTGGCCTCTGTTTTATATATAAATAACCTACACATGCACTCGATTGATTCTTACCTCAGTAGCAACAACCTCATTCCGTAAACAAATTACAGTAAAAAATAGTATATATAAAGTATGTATGTACATACATACATACACACATGAGACTTGTGCTAATGGACGGCTATTTTTATAAAACACACATACACATAAAATAGTCTGTACCATACTGAAGATTGCAACCACTTCGAATGATACAAACAAAAGATGAGAGATTCAAATATATCACATCCCACCAAGGGCATGAACCATTTATTTGGGTTTTATTTCTATTTTTCTTTTGGTAACAGATACATGCATGTACAAACACTGAAAATATACGTGAAAGAAACCTTATAAAATATGCTAATATGTAGATACATATACAAGAAAAATAATAATAATAATTTGGACGCACACACTTCCATCTCCCTTCCTCTGTGGAGTCATTGATTTCTTCCTCATAATTTTCACTGAAGCGGTAATAGCTGCCAAAAACTGACTGTGATACAGCTCCACCTTTTCAAACATGATGCCATGACACAATTCAGCCATGCCTCAACCTCCACAAACAATTCAAGTCGCATCCTGAAAAAGACTGAATATAGTAGTTTTCCCTCTCTCTCACATTAGGCATTGTATGTGTTACTGTAGCCTACAGTGTTTTTGAACTGATTTTGCAAAGCTTTAATTCAAGTTAATTGCTCCTTATTAGTAACAACTGATTAGCAAAAAATAATATACATGAATATACCAGTACAATATTGGGTAGGGCTATGAAATTTCACAAGATATAATAAATTAACTGTTCTGGTAACTCACTACTCAGTCCATTATACTGTAATAAGATGATGAACTTGGAGACCCTGAGAAAAATATAAAAATATACCTCATTCATTTTATCCTGAACTGTGCAAAAGGCAATAGCCCAGGCGAGTTTGTAAGCCGAACGCAGATTTGCTGCTACCGTACACTTACAGGTCTGAATTATTTATTTATTTTTTTGCATTGGTTTTACAAATACAGTGCTTTATCATATTTCATAAAAATGTAAAGGTAATATTATCACAGCATTGAAACCTACAATGAGTTAAAAAAAATTATTTGGTACTAGAACCAATCCCTTTCTCAATATTTACCATGAATATCTGTTCCTCAAACACTAATTGCACTAACGTCACCCATTACTTTTCTTTCAATGCTAGAGGTCCTCCAGTAATGAAAAGGAAACTCTAGGGAATAATACACGCCTTATTTTATTTTCTTTTTTCCATAAAAATAACCCCCCCAAAAAATAAAACTTTTGGGTAATTCTTACTATCAGAGCCACATGAGATTTTCGAGATTTATATATATATAATATATATATATATTATATATATATATATATATATAAATCTCTCTATATGTATTAATGATATTCTATATATTAAATTGACTCACATCGGGATCGAACCCAGGTCTTCCAATTGAAAGGGAAAGGCGCTACCAACTTTACTTTCAATTAGAAGACCAGGGTTCGATCCCAAGCCGATTCACAAGTTCATTTCTATTAAACAAGGGACTTTTTCACTGCGTATATATATATATATATATATATATATATATATATATATATATATTATATATATGCAAACAAAAAGATGTGTGCAGCAAAGAAGTGATTAACCGGAAATTATTACAGAGTTTGTGCGATTTTGTTTTAGAAATACGAAAGCCAGGACGTTACTTGAAAGCTGAAACGTGACAACAGAGGTAGAAGGAATTCATCCCCTTAACAGTCGATGGTTTTAGATAACCCTTCAAAAATGGACAGCCATGTGTCTACGGTTCGAGATTAAAGAACAAAACATCAAAGCATGACGTCACTATATAGTTAGCCCTAAGTATAGGTCTCACAGCGTCAAAAGTATCACACCGAAGTGCTGTCCTACAGAGATAAAATTTGCTTTCTACAAGCCTAGTCATGCCGTCCACCAAAAACTGTCATCCATCTCACATTCTTAAGTGTCTTAAGTTCCCCATCTTAAAGTAGATACAAGATCAGATTGTCGCAGGAGTTTTAGTGTTCATGCATGGCAACAAAACAGCCACCAGTTATTCAACTTCAAGTGGCGGCAGCATAAAACGCCGTCTGGAGGAAGACGGCACCAGTAACGTTCAAGGTTTACAGAGTATTGACCCAAAATAAGTCCTCTCCTGCGCAGGTCGAGTCCTTGACCGGGCCGGTATAGTCGTTTACAAACAAACTTACAGTTCAGTTCATGCATATTTCCGCATGTTACAGATTACATTATTTACAATATTGGCTCTACATTTTACAAGCGTTTTTAAAATTTTCAAATAGAAAAAGCAAGGATCTAGTTTTTTTTTCTTCCCAAAGGAAGACATAGAAAAAAGTGGATCCACCTTTGCAAACAAAAAGGTCCTAATAATGTTGAAACAACACAGATAATTATGTACTCTACATTTTGAGGCGGACGCATATAAACGAAACCTGATGTGCGAATTACTATGCAAATCAGTGCCTCGAAGTAAAAAAAAGAATGAAGACTGGATCAGTTCCAATGCTGGATTTCCCTGCAAACGAAGATTCATTTGCATCAAGAAATGCTTAAGGACTAAATCTGGAAACGCAAGACAAAATTTTGCAAGATATGAGTAAAATCGTAAATGAAAGTGATGAAAAGTAGTGTGCTCTATCCTTTTCAGAAAAGTCTGGTTATTATCCTGCACGTCTTAGTCTAACTTGCTGAAAATGGTAAAGAAAATTTGGCGAGACATTATGTACATTCTAACTTGCAGACTAAATCAGAATGAGTTGGAGCACGTTTTTGGTTACATATGGCAAAAGGGAAGGTGCTATCACCACCCGTCACCAATTGAATTTAAACATCGTCTCAGATTCCACCTTTTGGGAAAAGATGGCGTACTTTAAGCCCGGAGAGCAACGTTCAAAACTGCAACAGTGAAAATGTAACATCTGGCTCATTTTCCCACGGTATGGTCTTGACCTGCCATCTCGGTAGCCACGAGTTCGATTCTCGGGCATTCCAATGAGGTGTTAGAGATGTGTATTTCTGGTGTTAGAAGTTCACTCTCGACATGGTTCGGAAGTCACGTAAAGCCTTTGGTTCCGTTGCTGAATAACCAATGGTTCCATGCAACGTAAAAACACCATACAAACTAAGACAACCCTGACAAACGGGACGCATCTTTCAAAGACGAGGAAATTCTCTTCAGAAAGAGCTCAGTTTATCAGCAATTTAATTTTGCTAATCAGAATTTTGATATGGATGACCAGAGTGATGATTCCAAAGACCAGAAGTCGAAGAACAAACAATGAAAAATGCCATAGAAGAGGAAGAAGGTGGTTTCATTGCTCGCAAGTTTCCACAATATGAACATTAGGAGCAAAAGTAACAAAGGATTGGTGCCACAAGCTTTAGAGAAGGAAAATGAATGAAACCTATACTCTGTTTTTTTTCATCTGTCCATTTGCCTGTGGTGTTTTTGTATGGCAACACTGCGTCCCGGGCTTTAGATAGCTACGCTATGTGTAAGTTTTAGGTAAATAAAAGGATATGTGGGTGTACATTTGGCAACTGAAAAGTGGTTTTATAATTTACTGTATGCGAATTACATCGTTAATATTCGAATAGGATATTATTATAATCGTTGAAATGTGAGCTGAATGTAACTATCTAAAGCCCGGGACGCAGTGTTGCCATACAAAAACACCACAGGCGGATGGACAGATGAAAAAAAACAGAGTATAGTGATGCGTTTCTTGAAGATTTGAAGTGCATGGATATGGTACTTTGATCCTTAACATGGAGGGAAAAAATGCTGAACCACAGGAAAAAGATTGATAATTAAATCAGCTGATAAAATTAGCTGTCACATCCAATTACCTTCAGAAGTCATAAAATATTTTGTTCGTTGCCGTATAGTTTTCTTTCTTCCCAGTTTAACCCATTTTTATAGTTTTTAGAATTCGAAATTTAAACAGACTTTGGATGTTCCAGGAAATTTGGCGAAAATGTTTTAATGATCTTTCTTATGGATATTTCTTTAACACAGTAGAATTTACAATCGTTATCTGAATGTTACTTTAATTACTGAATAGCTTTAATTATGGACAGTAAAAACACAAAATACTGATAATAAACTAATTTCAGGGAGGTTTCTCATCATCCCTGGAGGGAGCAACTGAAAGCAGCGGAAGTGTGACCGTGACGTCAAAAAACCAGTGTCATTTTACGTTCAATATCATGCGAATGCCCACGTTCCCCAATTGCCCGCTGCGTGTACACTCGGCAAGGAAAATTAATGTACAGTTTTTTTTAATCTTCTGACATATATTGTTCAATAATGCCACACCTGGCAACTCTAGAAAGGGGACTGAGCTTCAAAATCATAGCGTTTGTTGCTTTCTAGATTTCCATTAACTTTACATCATAAAGATTCTGTAGAGGTGCTATTATCATTTATACTTGAATGTAGAAACAGGCTCTATATTATACGTTAATGTTGGTTTGGTAACGTCAGTTCAGGGTAGAATATCGATCATCCTTTTTTAAAACCTGCTGTGAAACCTTATTTATAAGTAATGTTTGACACTAAACTGACGTAAAATTCATACGTAATTGAAGACGGATCTTAAACAATGAAAGTGTTTTAAAATTTGGGCAGTACTTGTGGAAATCGTGAGGAACAATAAAGTAAAGAATGAAAAATTGTGACGATAGAGAGAGAGCGCGCAAGCATATCTCTATCGATAGATATTCTTAATTCATTATATTTACTTTGAGAGATTAAGTGATAATATTTCTTCAAATGTTTCAAAAGTGTGGAGAGAGAGAATGAGAGAGAGCGCAAGCATAGGCCTATCTATTGAGATACTTAATTCATTATATTTACTTTGAGAGATTGAGTGATAATATTTTTTCAAATGTGTTTTAAAAATGAAGAGAGAGAAAAAAAATCTGCTTACGTGAAGGCTCAGGCCTATTTACAACTACTTAATTTCATTATATTTTCTTTGGGAGATTGAGTGGTAATACATATTTTCAAAGTATGTTTTAGAAGTGGAGAGAGAGAGAGAGAGAATTATAGTATTGGTGACGGACTTGTGACGTGGGAAAGGCAGAAGAAAGAGCGGTGAGTCGGTGCACAGATCGTGCTGCACTATGCTAGATAAAATTTGAAGGATCATAATATTCAAGTTAATTATCTAAGAAATTCATACCCTAATCTTGATTTCATTCGACAGTTGCCGTAAGAATCAAAGATTGTAAAAAGACGTGGACAATTTTATACAGGCTGCGGTCATTCTTGCTCTCTTAATATAATCTGTACTTTTGAAAATCGGGGTTCATCCACAAATCATTCACGAAAAGAGTTGTGTTAAATAAAAATATTTATTATCACAAATAACTCAATATGTATTGCACAGGCAATTAAAGTTTTATTTCGTGCAAAAAATGCTGATATGTTGGGAGATCTTTCAGCCTCGCTGCAAAGAAATGCAGTCGTGTAGGGCTGTAGGCTACTACGAACTGCTTTGTAATGGGAGCATATAGCCGGAAAATCTTTGAGCTTACATTCTACTTTAACCTTGATAAAGATTTATGTTCAAAGACAGTAGCTTTCTAAACAGCAACTAGCATTCGATCCATGTCAACGTCAAAGTAGTCAAAGTGTGAAATCCGTTACGTAAGCCAGTATCCAGTGACTTGCGCTTTCCAGCTCGAAGTTCTAGGGCTCCCCCTCACATCATAGAAAACGCTCTTGCGGATGCAACTACATTTGCTCAACCTACCTTAGCCTTCGCAACATTGATGTCAGCTAACTTTAATCGCTTTGGAATACAAACATGAGTTTGTATGCAATAATATCCCTGTTCATGAAGGAAAACGAGTAAGTATTGTCGTCATGATACATAGTACTACAATCAGAAATTCACATTCCATCTACCAGATCAGGCATATATCGTGTATTTAATTATCTGAACTTTTGTTTTGCAGTTTTAACTTATATGATATAATTTGCAGTGTATTTTCATATTCTAGAGTAAATTTAGCGATATTATGTCTTTTCAGTAAAAAGAAATGGGAAATTCGATGAACGAAAGCTAATGAAAACTGTATCTTCAATTTTCTTGTTGATTGTACATAAAACCAAATAAAGTGAACAAAGTGAATTTAATCAATAAAAATATACCCACGTCTCGTTCATACTACGTTCATATGTCATTATGTTTGAATGGAAATGGGTTCTTCATTATTTTTTAATTAATCATAATCACTCCAATTAACACAAGCATAGCTACAGCCGGCCTCGAGTTCTTTTAGCCAAGATGCAATTCGAATGTAGGTTTTAGAGCATTAATTCTGCTGCTCCAGGACTGAACAATAAGCTCCCGCTTTATATCATGACTAAAAATATCATGTTGCACAAAGCAAAATTTAAGATTCCTTTTTCCTAAGTGCGAAGACTAATATGAAATACCCCCCCCCCCCCGCCCACCCACCCCACACAAATATATGCATAACTGAATCACGAAAGTTTGGAACGTGATAAATCCAAAGGTATAAGCCACGAAGGAAACTACGTTGTTTATATCTCAGAATGTGTCTACATTATTTTGTATACGACAAGTTGAGTTTGGGCGTCATGCAGAGTGCCTTTGGCAGAGTTAGACCCTAGGAAAAAAGGAATGAATAGTAAACAGTGCAGTAGTTCTCATTTTTCATGGAATATGCTACGCTTTATTCTCAATGTAATGATGACTGCAGATATTGATAAGTTTATTTATTAGTAAATCTATGATTAGGTACAAGTACTTTCGGTTGATTTTTTCTATCTTAAAACTGAATCTCTCTTTTTCAAATTTCCTCTAACTTTTGCATAATTCGGTAATAAAGATCTTACATGTGCAAGCAGATTGCAATTTATCGACGCTCTTTCATTTTATTCGCTAGATTGTTGTATTTCATCCCTTGACTATTGCAGTCTTCATTTACCATTTACTACTGCCATGGGGTATATCATACATACCATTAGCATAATATGTACTAGTTCTAAATGTTTTGTTTTACAGTTTTTTAACACATTATCTAGAGGGCCGTTCAAAATTTACATAACGAATTATTCATTTGTTCATTTCTTTGGTTTTATGTATAGCCCTCCACGGGGATCATTCCCTCTCTGGCAGGCCCTTGTACATTTTCTAAATAAGTTGCGTCTTATATTTTATAATTATCTTCTAGTGTTTTCTCATCAGTATCGTAGCTCCTGCTGAACATGGGAATCGTTAGTTCTTTTTTAAATTTGCTTTCTTCTGGTATGGTCTTCACTTCAGGCGGTATTGTTGTATAGTCTTGGTGCACGCTGCAATGTTCAAATGCTCTCTCGCCTGACTTACAATTTGTTCTAGGTTCAAGTAGCCTACGTATATATGCTTCACTTGCATATCTAATCACAATATTCATTTCAGGTCTAAAGAGACTTGAGTAGTTCTTAGAGATATTGGTTCCCCGTACTTTAGTGCTTTAAAGACTGTAAGATGTATTTTGTGTTGTATTCTTGCTTTTGCTGGGAGACAACGTAGCTCGATTAGTGGCGGAGTTATCCTGTCACGGTAACGCAACCCTTTTATAAATCTGGAGGCTCTATTTAGTACTCCTTGCAATTTTATTAGGAGGTAGTTAGAAAGACTGTAGTATACCTAACGTTGCAGTATAGTCAACCCTCGAAAGTATTGGTTAACAAATTGACGTTTTCAGAATATCTTAGTTTAAATATTTTCTGATAATTACAATGTTTCTAATATGATAGTTACATGTTTTTATAATATGCAATATATGATTTTTCATCGATATTTTATTATCAATAGATACTCCTAACTGCCGCTACAATGTTCATGAACGACGAGCCAATAATTATTCTATTGAAATGTTCATATTTTCGTAGTGCACTATCAGATCCAAATAACGTATACCTTCAGTTTTGTCTTCATTGAGTTTTAGTTTTTTCACCAGCATCCACTTTTTTTATATATCTTTCATTATCGCATCAATTTTAGTAATATCTTCTACCGTTTCGAGAAGGACATGAAACTGAGTATCATCAGCATACAGTTTTATAACCTTGTACTTGTTTAGGATTCTAGCTAATTCAATCGTGTAAATGCCAAATAGCAGTAGACCCAGCTAGGACGCTGTCTTGGGTCACTTCTATAGTTAGGCTTTTCCTTTCTGATTTCACACTTGATATATAGCTTGAGAATAAAATTAGACTTTGCAAACTAATTATTTTTTATACGTTGAATAAATCTACTCAATTCCAATTTAATTTATTTCAAGTATAACATCTTTGAAAGAAACACTTATTGATAGGTAAATAAGCTGGAGCCTGCATATAGCATATGGCAATATTTCCATAACGAACAATGAATTAAGAAACTACGCCAATTCTTCGTGGGGTAAATATGTTATAATTTCCTTTCCTTGACCTCTCATGCGGTTTAGTTTACCATAACCTGTCCATTGACAAATTTCCAAAGTTTATAGAATTCACTTCCTTACCTGACTGGAAATAGGAAGGGTTTCCTTTAGCTTTTGCTATTCTTGACAGTTTTACGGGTAACGTATCTTTTCAGTAAAAGGACATTATGCTCAATATATATAGTCGGCGAATATTTAACTACATTAGGCATATCTGTTTTCAATATTTCAACAGGTACGACCATGAAAATAGACTTTGGCTACACGAAGTTTGAAAGCTTAATTTCAAGATAGAAAGAAGTATATGAAAACATGCAAGATGTGAGAAAATAGATGTATGTTTCGAGCATGAAATCTTAACAGAAGAATGATGGTAACTATATATACTACCCTTCATGGTTCACGTCCTAGAAGAAAAGTGCACACAGATCCGTCGGTTGAGTGTTTTGTAAAGGATCACCCACGCAAATGCTGACTACTACTACTACAACTACGGGTCACCAAGTCGTTCCTTTCTCATAGCCTTCTATTGGGAAATTGGCTGTCAGCCTGTGACGGTGCAAGTAACCTCCACCTTTCATCAGTTATCATAAAGATGTCTTCTTCACTAGAGCAATTGGAAAACCAACTCGAAACTTTTATTGAAAATGTTCGCCAAATCGGAATATTAGTAAGCGACTTCCAGCCACAAGGACAACAAGTACTAAACCAGAAGCTGTGAGTTAAATTTAAGATGATCCACAGTGAAACTACTAGCTAGGCTACTTCCCTAGCTGCTCTAGTATAAGCTTATGCTATACCTACCTAGTAGGCTACTACTAGCCTAGTTAAGATTATACTAGCTAGGTAGGTAGCTAGCCTAACGGTTTGGTTTGGCTCGCCAGGCAGAGTGAATGCGAAGTACCTACTAGGCTAGGAAGGGTAGGGTAAATGACCGAGCGGCGACATAGGTACTAGCGGCCACTTCCAGAATAAGGCTTGAATTATAGCTAGGTAGGGAGCTAGCTAGGTAGCTAGCCTATACTAGCTATTGTAGGTACCTATATGCCAATATGTTTCATAATTTAGGAGAAAACACTTAGCCTACCTTGAGAGGAGTGTACCTAGAGGTCTCGGTGTACTGCCCGGATGGGCAACAACTCTTGACTGATGCTCATGGCAGTGAATTCAAGTACCTTTTTGGGTAGATCTAGGGTACTTATCCGCGGCGGCCTAGACTATGGCAGTTGCAGTTTTTTATGCAGTTTTACCTACTGAAAAAGATTTTTAAGTAATACTATTTATTCGGACAACTGTAATTACTAGCAAACCCCCCAGGGGCCAGTACTAAACACAGCAAAATACATTGGACGCCCCAAGAGGTGGCTGCTATGTTGCTGTTCGGTCATTTACCCTACCATTTACCCTAGTAGAAATACTAGCTAGGGGATCAGAGCTACTGTAGCCTAGACCTAATATTCTAGAGGTACCTAATCCTTCAGATTAGGGTCCAAATTCACTGTATAGCCTAGTATGTAAAGTCTAGATCAACACAGATTTATCAAAGGTACCTACCTAGGCTATTTACTAAATCATGGAAAACAGAAAAAATCATGAGCAGGTTAGCCTGTGCTTACAGAAGCAAAGATTGGTAATACCGTAGGATAGAGTTCAAAGGTTAATTACAGCTGGCCAAAAAAATATTACTTTAAATTCTTGTTCAGGAGGTAAAATTCTATAGAAAAACGTCAACTGCCACAGTGTAGCTACTTCGCCGCGGAATACGGGTTTAGATCTACCCAAAGGTTGTTAAAATAAGGGGGCTGTGGGAGAATAAAGGGGATAACGGACCTGTAGAATTTTGAGAAAACCATTAATCTCTGCTTTAAGCAGATAGGCCAAACTGTTCATTTTTAGCAAATAGCTAGTAACCTAGTATAGTAGGTACTTCAGTAGATTCACATCAACCATGCATTTGATGTTAGGCCAGTCCCTTACAACGCTCCTGATTGGCTGTTGATAGAAGTACCCCTCAGGAGAGCAGGAATATACGTTGCCTATGTGAACTTTCGAGAGAGACTGAGAGTTTCCAGCCCTGTGATTGGCTTATCAACAGCCAATCAGGAGCGTCGTAAGGGACTGGCCTAGACAATAAATGCATGGTTGATGTGAATCTACTATAGGTACCTATAGCCTATAGGGTAAATGACTGAGTGGCGACATAGCGTCCATCTCTCTCAGAACGCAGCCACTTCCCGAAAAAACGCTTTAATTATATATACCATTATTTTGTAAATTAGAAGAAAACACTTCGAGAGGAGCATAGAGGTCTCAGTGTGCTGCCTGGATGGGCTACAACTCTTGATTGATGCTCATGGCAGCAAATTCAAGAACTTTTTAGGCAAGGTGGCCGCATTCCAATAGTGGTGGCTGTTACCGCTTGGTCATTTACCCTAGGTATGTACTTCTCTTTGTAGATCTGTTGAAAGAAGAAATTGAAATTGTTCCTACACAATATACAAATCCTCAGTCCTTTACATGAGGAATTATTTTCAGCGCATTTGGAATTACGGCCGTTAAATTCTTGAACATGGATTTAATGGCCGTGTGGCAGGCAGGTAGGCCCGCCTGCCCGGATGTAAACACTCCACTTTTTCTTTCGGCCGTCTTCTGATGAAGACGTGTTTTTGTGAGCTCTTGCTGACTGGCCGTTGATCATTTTCCAGGTGGGATCTTTCATTTTTTATTTTTCGAATAAATATGTACAGGCAGTTCCTGGCTTATGACGGGTTCAGCTTATGACATTCCGAGGTAACAATGCTTTTCAATTATATTTATCAGAAATTATTTCCGGGTTTACGACGCATGTTCCAGGGTTATGGCGCTTACAACGCTGATCTGCCAGAAGAAATATGACTCCAAAAATACAAAATACGTAATCAATATTTGAAGTTTTGTTCATGAAACTTACCTGACAGATATATATATATATATAGCTGTATTTTCTGAAGTCCGACAGAATTTCAAAACTCGCGGCACACGCAGTGGGCGGCCAGGTGGTAGTACCCATTCCCGCCGCTGGGAGGCGGATATCAGGAACCATTCCCATTTTCTATTCATATTTTTTCTGTCGCCGGTGCTGGAAACAATTGTTTGCAGTACCTCCGCCTAGGATTTTTGGATTTACTTGTCTTTAAGTATCTGGATTGTCTTTTGGTTATAGATTCTGGATTGTTGGATTGGCATGCGCAATAGTGGACTGTTTTTTTTATTTTGGATTGGCTTTTCTGCAAACGTGATGTCTGGATCAAGTGCAGTGAGTTTCAGAGTGTGTGTGTGAAGAGTGATTAAGGTGAGGCTACCTAAATCATCGGTAGATCCCCACACAGTATGTATGGGGTGTAGGGGGCATGTATGTTTGTTGGATGATCGGTGCAATGAATGTGAAGGATTGACCGATGATGGATGGAAGGTGTATGATTCCTATCGGCGTAAATTGGAACGCGATAGGATCAGGAGGTCTTCCTCCAGGAGCGGTTCTACTAAAGGTAAGGGAAGTAACATTTCACGTGCATTAACACCTGTAGAATTTGTCTCTCCTAAACCTTTGATGTTGCCTTCGGGCCCTGATTCTGTGTCTGGAGAAGGTAATGCCCTTTCTCTGGTTTTGGAGTCGTTACGTACTCTTGAATCAAAAGTGTTGGCCTTAGAAACTGGCCCAGTGAGAGTGTGTGATCATGCCCCTAGTGTTGTGGAGGGGGCGTCAGATCGGCCCCATAATGCCTCTAGGCCTAGACCGCTATCGGACTCCCAGGACTCAGGGAGTGGGTATGTCGAAAGCCGCAAGAGGGTTACGGGGGCTCCCTACCGATCTGGCGTCCCTTCGGCAGGCCCTGTTGCAAGTTCCCAGGCTGCCAAGGAGCGCGCACGGGTGCGTATCCTTAGGGACTGTTTTTCGTCCTCCGAGGCGTCCTCCCCGCGCAAGGGGTGGAGCGCTCAGAGAGACTTGCGTCCTCTGAAAAGGACTTTTCGTAGTGAGGACGCTTCACGTCCTATCTCTCCAGTGTCGTTGCGCTCTTCTCCGGATGTGTATGACGCCTTTCCGCCTCAGAAGAGAGGTAGGATGTCATCCGGTGATGACGCTGAGATGCGCTACAGTCGCTGTGTGGAGAAGCAGGTAGCTGTACCTGTGAGAAGGAAGGAGGCGTCCCCTCGCCCCTCGTCTTCTCGCAGGCTCAGTCCTGCTCCTTCTGTTGGTTCTTCGCCTACGAAGAACATCCTTTTGTCCCTTCAGGACCAGTTATCTTCTTTGATGGCTCAAAGGACTCGCCCAGCAGCAGTCGAGCCTAAGCGGAGGAAGGACGTCAGGCTGCCTGTCAAGAGGACGAAGCAGTCTCCTTCTCCCTCTCCGCGTTCGTCTCTTTCTCCGAATGCGTCTCCTTCGGTTCATCACCGATCTCGTTCTCCTGGTAGGAAAGCTTGTCGTCAGGACGCTTTCGTTCCCTCTCAACGTCATGGGCAGGCTGCTCAACGAGACGCTCGAGAGGATGCTCAGGACGCTTTTGAGGACGCTCAGCAGGTCGCTTTCCAGGACGCTTCGGAGGACGCCGAGCAGGAAGAGGACGTGCAGCAGGACGCTCGTATGGACGCTCAGAGTGACGTGTCTCCTCATAAGGAGTTCGTTAGCGTTCAGAAAGACGCGTTAACTTCTAAATCTGCTCGCTCTTGTAAGAAGAGTAAGGACGCTTTGGATAGTAGTAAAACAGTCTCGGTCGTCTCTAAGGACGCTCAGCGCCGTCAAGACGCTCTGCCTCCTTCGAGCAGTAAGGATCGTCGTAAGGACGTTAGCTTGGATGAGGCTTCTGCTTCCAAGCAGCGGAGGTCTTTGATCAAGGCCAGACCCGCTGGACGTACGCCCTCTCCGGATGGGCGGTCTCCTATTCCTCTTAGGGAAGAAGGAGAGCTGAGTAGTCCGGCGGACTCGATTGAAGAGGAACCTTCTTCTGTTTCGTCCGTCTTGGACTACAAGGTTCTTGTGCAGCTGTTACGTTCGTCTTTCGGGGACAAGTTTCAGCCTGCAGCTCCCAGGTTTCCTCCCTCGCAGTTTTCGTCTTCCAAGTCGTGTAAGACCCCGGAGTTTGTGGAGATGAAGACTTCGCTGTCCACCAAGAGGGCCTTCAAGAAACTCCAGGACTGGATGGATCGAAGGAAGGATCAGGGCAAGTCAACTTTCGCCCTTCCTCCCTCTAGACTCAGTGGTAAAGGGGGCGTTTGGTACGAGACCAAGGGAGACGTGGGTGTGAAGATCCCTTCGTCAGCTCAAGGGGACTTCTCTAGTATAGTAGATGCCCAGAGGAGGTCCCTTTTATCCACAGCTAAGGTGTCTTGGACGCCTACGGAAACGGACCATCACTTAAAAGGACTGCTACGAACTCTCGAAGTCTTCAACTTTTTGGACTGGTGCTTGGGAGTTCTAGATCTGCATTCTAGAAGCCCGGACTCGCTCAGTTTGGGGGAGCTGTCCAGCGTGCTATCGTGCATGGACAAGGCCGTCAGGGATGGTTCGGAAGAGCTAGTTTCGCACTTCGGAACGGCATTCCTTAAGAAGAGAGCTCTTCTGTGTAACTTCACCGCTAGATTGGTTACACCCGCTCAGAAAGCGGAACTGCTCTTTTCACCTCTTTCGAACCATCTCTTCCCCCAGACTTTGGTCAAGGACCTGGCAAGTAGCTTGCAGGAAAAAGCTACGCAGGACCTCTTAGCTCAGTCCTCAAGACGTTCAGCAGTTCCGTCTACGTCATCATTTGTACGACCTCCTAAGAAGGTTAAACCCTTTCATGGAGCTCCTCCCTCGAGAGCAGCTCCTCGAGGGAGAGGGCTTTCAAGAGGAAGAGCTTCCTTCAAGCCCAAGACATCGAAATGAAGATCATGTCCTTCAGACACCAGTCGGAGCCAGACTGAAGTTTTTTGCGGGAGCATGGAGAGAGAGAGATACGGACCCTTGGTCCCTCAAGATCGTGGAGCAGGGGTACAAGATCCCCTTTTTGGATCCTCCTCCTCTATCCACGACTCCCAGAGACCTTTCTCCGTCATATCAGGGAGAGAAAAAGCGGATTCTTTTCGATCTATTAGATCAGATGATCGAAAAAAGAGCGGTGGAGCAGGTCGTGGACCTGGGGTCACCAGGATTTTACAACAAGATTTTCCTGGTACCGAAGCAGTCGTCGGGTTGGCGTCCAGTACTAGACGTAAGCAGGCTCAATCTTTTTGTAGAAAAGATCAAATTCAAAATGGATACGCCTCAGTCTGTTCTAGGAGCCTTGAGACCGGGCGACTGGATGGTGTCCTTAGACCTGCAGGACGCGTACTTTCACGTTCCAATCCACCCTCTTTCAAGGAAATATCTAAGATTCGTTTTAGGAAACAAAGTCTGGCAGTTCAAAGCCCTTTGTTTCGGCTTGAGCACGGCTCCGATGGTTTTTACCGTCATGAAGAATGTGGCGAGGTGGTTACACTCTTCAGGGATAAGAGTTTCCCTATACTTCGACGATTGGCTTGTCAGAGCGTTGTCGAAGGAGAAATGTCTGAAGGACCTTCAGTTAACATTAGCCTTAGCGAAGTCCCTGGGACTTCTTGTCAACCTCGAAAAGTCACATCTGACCCCGACAAAGTCCATCATGTATCTGGGGATTCAGATGGATTCAGTGGCTTTTCAGGCGTTTCCGTCTCAGGAACGTCAGCGGCTAGGCTTAGAGAAAGTCTCAGCCTTCCTGGGGAAAGAGACTTGCTCGGCGAGGGAATGGATGAGTCTGCTGGGCACCATTTCCTCGCTGGAAAAGTTTGTTTCCTTGGGAAGACTGCACCTCAGGCCTCTCCAGTTTTTCCTTGCGGAGGAATGGAAGGCCAAAGACGATCTGAATGCGATCTTGAAGATCTCAGAGTCTGTGAAAAGCCAACTAAGATGGTGGCTCGATCCTCAGAAGTTGCAAGAGGGCTTATCCCTAAATCTTCTGAGCCCTGACCTAGTGTTGTTTTCAGACCCTTCCATTTCGGGCTGGGGAGCAACACTAGGAGGGGAAGAAGTGTCAGGCTCCTGGAGAGGGGAACAGGCAGTCTGGCACATCAATGTGAAAGAACTGGCAGCGATCTTCCTGTCGCTGCAGTTCTTCGAAGAAAAGTTGACAAACAAAGTTATCCAAGTCAACTCAGACAACACCACAGCCCTCGCATATTTGAAGAATCAGGGAGGAACACACTCCCGGACTCTGTTTCACCTGGCAAAGGAGATTCTGCTGTGGGCAAGGGTGAGAAAGATCACGATCCTGACGAGATTCATCGCAGGAGTGCAGAACGTCAGGGCGGACCTTCTCAGTCGACAGGACCAAATCCTGCCGACAGAATGGATCTTGCACCAAGACGTGTGTCAGGAGCTTTGGAAGTTGTGGGGACGTCCTCTGGTCGACCTATTCGCGATGTCGAGGACGAAGAGGCTTCCTCTGTATTGCTCCCCGGTCTTGGATCCAGGAGCAATCGCTGTGGATGCTTTGCTCTGGAGTTGGACGGGCCTAGACCTTTATGCCTTCCCACCATTCAAGATCATGGGGGAAGTCATGAGGAAGTTTGCGGCTTCAGAAGGGACAAGGTTGACCCTGATCGCCCCGATGTGGCCAGCGAGAGAATTGTTCACAGAGGTCATGTCATTCCTTGTAGATTTCCCAAGGACGTTGCCCTGGAGGAAAGATCTACTTCGAAAGGTATCACCAAAACCTCTCCGCTCTGGGTCTGATTGCGTTCAGACTATCGAAAAGTTGGCCAGAGCGAGAGGTTTTTCGAAAACAGCTGCGAAAGCGATCGCAAATGCAAGGAGAGCCTCTTCAAGAGCTGTCTACCAATCAAAGTGGGCTTCCTTCAGGGCATGGTGTAGAAAGGAGGGAGTTTCCTCTTCCACAACCTCTGTGAGCCAGATAGCCAATTTTCTACTTTTCTTAAGAAACATGCAGAAATTGGCAGTCCCAACCATCAAGGGATACAAGAGCATGTTGTCAGCAGTTTTTCGGCACAGAGGCCTGGACCTCTCTGACAACAGGGATCTTCATGACCTCTTGAGATCGTTCGAGACCATGAAGATTCCTCAGGCGAGGCCTCCTTCATGGAACCTTGACGTGGTTCTTAGACTATTGATGTCAAGTCCGTTTGAACCTCTTCACTCAGCGTCTCTTCGGAACTTGACAAAGAAGGCTCTTTTCCTAACTTCTCTGGCGACGGCGAAAAGAGTTAGCGAAATCCAAGCTTTTAGTAGCCGAGTGGGCTTCAAAGGAGACAACGCTGTCTGCTCTTTGAGTCCAACTTTCTTGGCTAAAAACGAGAACCCGTCTAACCCCTGGGCTAAGAGCTTCGAGATTAAGGGTATTTCGAGTCTGGTGGGCCAAGAACCAGAGAGAGTCCTGTGCCCTGTCAGGGCTCTCAAGTTCTATGTTCATAGAACGAAGGAGGTACGAGGTCCCTCAGGTAATCTCTGGTGCTCTGTGAAGAGACCGGAATTACCTTTGTCAAAGAATGCTGTGGCTTTCTTTCTGAGGGACGTCATTAAAGAGGCTCATTCATCTTGCCGGAAAACTGATTTGAGCCTCTTGCGAGTGAAAGCTCACGAGGTCAGAGCTGTCGCTACCTCTCTTGCCTTCCAAAAGAATATGTCAATCAAGGACATCCTTGATGGCACCTTTTGGAGGAGCAATTCTGTATTCGCCTCACATTACTTAAGAGATGTGAGAACGATTTACGAGGACTGTAGTTCTCTTGGACCATACATTTCTGCAGACACAGTCTTGGGGGCTGGAGGTAGCTCTTTCCCTATCCCTTAGTTAGGAGTTAGGTTAGTTTTTAATATATTTTGTGTTTTTGGTTGTTGGTGAGATCTTGTGTGAAGATCTCCCATCCATTAAATTAACTTTCAGGGGGTTTTGGTCTAGTTGGTCAGGTGGTGGTCAGTTGCTTCATAGCCCTCGTATGTATGGTTCGATGGTCTTGTCACGTTGAGGTCACGTCCCCATTGACAGAGCATCCAGAGCGCACCAGCACTACAGGTCTCCACCTGGCTGGCAACTCTGATTGAGCAGAAGCAGGCTTAAGTGACAGTAATCACAGAGTCTACTTTGCTAACAGGTGAGGAACCAAGATGTACATCATCTACTTAATTTAGTTTCCTACAAATCCTATTCTGTCTCTTCCCACCATCCGAAGGTGGGATTCAGCTATATATATATCTGTCAGGTAAGTTTCATGAACAAAATGTTATTGTTATAATACAATTAAGTTTGTTCATACTTACCGGGCAGATATATATAATTAAGGTGCCCACCCTCCTCCCCTCAGGAGACAGTGGCATTGATAAAATATGAATAGAAAATGGGAATGGTTCCTGATATCCGGCTCCCAGCGGCGGGAATGGGTACTACCACCTGGCCGCCCACTGCGTGTGCCGCGAGTTTTGAAATTCTGTCGGACTTCAGAAAATACAGCTATATATATATCTGCCAGGTAAGTATGAACAAACTTAATTGTATTATAATAATAACATTTTTTTTATGAAAAATGCAATAAGAATGCAGTTTACATTGTTTTTAATGCACCCAAAGCATTAAAAGTAAGGTTTTCTTTGTATTTTTGACAATGTTCTGGCTTATGGCGATTTTCAGCTTACAACACGTCCCGAGAACGGAACCCCCGTCGTAACCCGGGGACTGCCTGTGTATTCAATTTTTATATTAATAATTGATTGAATTTAATCATTAATATGCAAACCCACTTTTTGTGATAGCCTTGATAGCCTCCTTTCTACTTTGTGTTAAGGGTTTACGGCAAAGGTATGCCAACATCTTTATTAGTACATATTTTCGACCTTTAACATGAGGACAAGACATGTATTCATCTGAAATTTACGCTTACGCTTTGGGAATTACCGAGGGGAACTTCAGAGGTTTGTCCTTTTTTTTTCTGGTAATTCCCCTTCTCCTTCATCCTTTAGCTAGCAATCGGACGAAGGTAGAAGAGGGAGCATGTGGTGTTGGTGTTTGGGGGATCTCTCATTTTGGAGGGCGGTGCCCTTGGATGCGAGAGGAGTATCCTTATTGCATTAAATCATATTTCCTTTATTTTACAGACTAATAGTGGTGATTGTGATTACAGCAGTATATGGTTGGATAGCTCTTCGTGTTGGTTATCCTAACCTTGGAATTGTACCTTTGTCTCATAGCATGCTGTGATATTGGTCCTCGAGTGTGTGTACTGATCCCCTGCTGGAAATCATATTCATTTACCACTGCTATCCTGGAGTTACGTCAATGGACAAAACCTTGGCCGCTGCCCTGTGATTATTAACTCTATTCCTGCTGGTAAATACTATACCTCATCCTGTAGAAGGAGTCTCGCAGAATTTGGAGTAGTCGAAGAGGAAGAGAGCTCATCAAGTGTTGTCATCTTCCTGTTCTGAATCATCATATTTTCATCAGTCTCCACCCCTTCGACTTCTAAGGCTCCCTGCCGAAGAAGAAGGTAGTCTCCCTCCCTAAGAAATCTGATCACAGGACTTCTAAGTGTCTGCCTCCTCAAATACATAGTACCCCAGACTTCCCTTATGACTCAACGATCTTATTCAACTTTGCAAATTATCAGAATGTCTTCGTGACCCTTTCTGGCTGAGGAAAGAATGGTTTTTGTACCTTCTTCGTCTAATTGTGGACTTCACATGACTTCTCCCTCAGAAGAGGTCGCTACTGACACAGCCCCACCTGTTCAGGTTCCACCAGGGATTGTCTGCTCTGTCTCTGACAGGATTTCGACTGTCAAGCAACTGGTTAGAGCGAAAGGCTTTCCAAGAAAAGCTGCAGAAGCCATTGCTAGATGTTGCAGATCATCTGCTAGCAAGCTCTACCAGTCAAAATGGTCAGATTTTAGAAATTGGTGTAGAAGACATAACATCCCTTCTTCTGATAACACTATTGCACAGATAGTGGATTTTCCTTTATTTTTCATATCCTCAAGGAAACTATCTTCAAGTACCATTAAAGGGTATAGAGTGATGTTAAGCTCAGTGTTCAAGCACAAAGGTCTAGACGTCGGACACAACAACGACATTAGCAATCTTATTAGATCCATGGATACTTCCGAGTCAGAAAAGTCTAGAGCAGTCTCTTTGAATTAGACGTAGCACTGAAGTGGCTTTCGGGGAGAATCTTACAAACCCATCCACTTGGTATCACTAAGAAGACCCTTTATTGGTAGCTCTGGCTACGGCTAAAAGGGTCAGCGAATTGCAGGCTTTAGACAAAAGAGTGAGTTTTTCCCAAGGTAATACTGTCTGTTTTTTGTTCTTGGGGTTTCTGGCAAAGAACGAGGATGTGAACAAACCTTGGCCATGTTCTTTTACCATTAAGAATCTGATGGATATCATCGGACCAGAGGAGGAAGATCGTCTTCTATGCCCAGTGAGAGGGTTCTGCTATTATTTAAAGAGAACAAAAAAGATTAGAGGACCTGCAAAGTAATCTTTGGTGTTCTGTGAAGTCTCCGCCTCATCTGATATCTAAGAATACCATTTCCTTTTTCTTAAGGAGCTTGATAGTGGGGGCACACACAACTCCAGGAAGAAGTATTACTTTCCAGTAACGCTAAGGCGCATGAAGTGAGAGCCGTAGCGACTTCTCTAGCTTTTAGGCCTATGTCCTTAGAAGCTATTATGAACTCTACATTCTGGAAATGTAGATCAGTTTTTTTCTGTTCATTATCTTTAGGATATCAAAACTGTTTTTGTGAATTGCTCCATGTTGGGTCTGGTGTCGGTGGCTGGCATGATGTTGGGGGAGGAAGCATAAGGGGCTGACTGTCCCTTTAGTAATGTCCTTTGTTGTCTTGGCTGTTGGTGTTGAGTTTTGGGAAGCCTGGGGGTACTGGTTACCCGGAGTACTCACCAGTCATTATGGTAGGGTATCACTGGTTGTTTTATATGGTGTAGGTGTGGTTGTTGGTTTTTATCTGGTCTATGCCAAGGGCAAGGGTATCAATAAATAACTTTCACCAGTCATCGGTGAACCTCCATGACTGAAAAGTTATTTCCCACTAAAGTAGGGGTAATCATTGGCCAAAACTGCCACGCCTTCTATAGGTTAAGAGAGTGATGACCAGAGGCAGTATTCATGTGCAACGCTCTCTTGCCAGGTAAGGTACAAAGAGTATTTGATAAATGCTTGCAGTACGTATTCCTATATTGAGTCATTACTATAGTATACATATAATGTCTTCAATGTAGGTCATGTCCATGATTCCCACCTCCATAAGAGGGGAATTAGCTATAGGTAATTACTTGGTAAGATACATGTGTAAAAATTACATTTTTATAATAAAATTAGATTTTACACATGCTTACCAAGTAATTATGTAATTAAAGCCACCACAAAATTTGTAAGATTTCACTGCTGAGGTGGTGAGTTTTCAGCTATAGGTAATTACTAAGTATGTGTAAAATCTCATTTTTATTATAAAAATGTCATATTTATTAAGTATTTCAATGTAATTTCATTACCTTATTTAATAGTTAAACTAATTACTTGTTCTTACAGGCAAAACATGATCACAAACATGCAAGATATAGATAAGTTACGTTCTGCTGTACAGGATGTTCTAGTTCCACTTGAAGTATTTGAGTAAGTGCAATTTCAAGCTTTTAATATTCTCGGGATGGCTGTTTATTTACCATCCGTGTTATAATGTACAGTGTTTGCCCTCCAGGGGCGGATCTTTCTTTCAAAACCTAATGTCCGTACAGAGCATATATTGCCAGAAGGAATTAGGAGAGTTCATGAACTATCTTTATACTTGCTCATCAGAAGTGATTATATACCTTTAGCCTCTAGTTGGGATATTGCCAGTATTGAAGCTAAAAAACTGAAAATTAATACAGTACTTTTATTGCTAAGCATAAATCTGTTCTGACGAAACTTCAGAATACTACAGCACTGTTTGGTTCTGTTAAAAAATAACAGTCTTGTCAAGTTTTGATTTATTCCATTGGCTTCAGGTACATTGATGGAGGCCGCAATCCCCAGCTATACACCAAAGATTGCATGGAGAAAGCTCTTGCCAAGAATGAGCAGGTATGGTTTCATTCATTAGTTAACCTATGTTTTTCTTCATACTCAGGTATATTTTTTGCATAAATCTCTTCACTTATTTTTTATTAAGGCTGAAGAATTAATTTAAGTTGATGGTAATAGAACTCTGTTGTTGTATTTTAAAGATTATGTTTTTTGGTTATAGAATTTATATGAACAAAATAAATTCACAAATTCATTACTTACCTATATGTAATTAACTCATTCGTGGTCTCCACAATTCCTAGAAATTCCATTCCACTTTCAGCAGCACTGTGCATATAGTTCAGGGAAGCAATGAACTTTGCTTTTTGTGTAGTTTGTGTAGTCAATATATTTTGCTGTAATGAAAACTGTAAGGTTAGGAGGCAGGAAATTCATTTATAATATAAGTAATGGATATTTATGATGAGAATTTATGCATGCAATTTCATGTAAGTAACTTACCAAGTAATTACATAGTTATTGTCTAGCTATTACTGCAGCTTAAATTTTGAAATTTGCGGTAGTTCTTTTCTTGTTTTAGCATAGGTAACTAGTCCCGTCCACTTTTGGGGAAGAATAGGTACAAGAAAGCTGAAGAGCTCAATTCATTTCTGCTGATCAACAACTGACTGCAGTCATTTGAGCAGCTTGATTTTCTATTATTTGTGATTAATCTTACCTACTGTTAAAGTTAGCTATGTCTCCGCGCCGATTAGGAGAATCGGCATTCAAACAAAAAATCCAATGACTGCCCGGATGACTGTCTAGTTTACCTGTTCAACACCAGGTGTATTTCGAATGTTTTAGGTCTTGCCAGAATTCTCCTTGCCACCATTGCATTTAGGCAATTGTTGGTATTCTATGAAGTTTGGCTGTTTTACACCTGATTACGGTATTGTAATTTTATTTTCCTAGGATATCTTCCACTGGAAGCAAAACCAATAACAGGCTGTGTAGGAACGATTTTGGTGTAAGCAGGATGTTGGAATTTGAAGTAGGTCAGCATTCGGTATGTACTGGTTGCAGGGGTACAGAGTGTGATCTTGGAACTAGATGTGAAGAATGTAGGGAATTGTTGTGAGAACTTGATGCCTGAATATGTCAGATGTAGGAAAGAAGGGCAACTGATGTTGTGATTGCGATTAGTTACCTCAGGACTTAAACATGTCAGTTCGATCCTACTCCATCTGCAAGTTCATAACGGGGAACGTTCCGAATCCCTTTGTAGTGTGCGCTCTTTTTTGCATTCCTCTGTTAGAAGTAAGGTGTTGGTGCCCTCGTCTGTATGTAGCCCAAACCTAGGACTGCCCTGCGACAGTTGGTAATGACCGCTGTCAGGGAACTGAGTTGGTTCTCTGGACGATGGGGTTCTGTGCTCTCGAATACCTACTTCGCCCTTTTCACAGTCTGAATCTCGTTTTAACGTGTTCGCCTAAGGGCCGTTTTGTTGAACGTTAATCCTCACTCCCTATGCACATTCTGCTGTCATCAGCAACTAGTTTGAGGTGTTAGCATACATAGGATTAATAATAATATATAATACTATAGGCATAGACATTTTTATTGAGGTAGTGTCTGTAGCAAGTTTACACATTTCGATATTTTATCAACTCAGTCGACTGTTTATCCAAACTCATATTTGTTTTGGTTATTCTAAATTCTCATCTGCTAACCTATTCCGCTTTCTTCGTAATACTTGCGTTCATTCTTTGCCTGCTTTTTCTTCGGCTATCGGCAAATCTCTTACTTCTGCCTCGAGTAATTTCTCTTTCAAGTTTACACTTTATAGTATCTAAGGTTCTCTCGTTAGATAGTGTTCTAGCTTCAGAGCTTTCTAACGATGTGTCATATAAGAATGCTTTCGAGTGTAGGATCACTTTCGGACGAGGCGGGAGAGTCGTTGTAACTCCTCTCCCCCCACCTCCCAATCTTTCTCATTTTCTTTTGCGCCTCGTTATCTTTCCTTCAGTTGACTCATGTGGATGTAACTGAGTCCTGAGTCACTTAAGACTTTCTTCCTTTCATCAAGTCGTGGATGCGATACAGTACACGGCTGCTGTCGCCTCTTATCAACAAGTGTCTGTTTCTCCAAGGGTTGGAAAAAAAGAGCAATCCTTTAAGCTCTTTTGTTTACCTTCTGTCGGCAGCTGTCTCCTGTCACCCGCTGGCAGAAGAAGAGTTTGAAATGGACTAGGAGAAATTCTTTCGGTCTTTATGCTTTGCTGTATCCTCATTTAGTTGAGGAAAGAGACCACATAGAGAATATGTCTTGCTTGTCTTTGCGTATTTCGGCGCCCTGTAAATATTGGAGAAGAGAACCAAAGTTTTCTCTCTTTAGAGTGCATTTCGTAACTTTTCTCGTACTCGGACACACAAAACTCCCTTTGGGTCTGCTGTGGTTTGTCTTGTTTCTTATAAAGTCGCGGAGAGCAGAGGACTGCCTGTTGCAATACAAATGCTTATGATGTCTCGTCTCTGTGTCAGCTTAGAGAAGTGGAGGCGCCAACCCAGCAAGTTTAAGCCAGCATTTGGCTCCAGCAGGAGTTTAGTGAGGAAGAGAGTTGACTCATTTTTGATGCTGCAGGGTAATGCCCTCATGCTTATACTCACTTGTTCTGGAAGAAGTGAGATCACTTTTGCTTCCTGTCTGATTATGCAGCTCAGGTTAAGGCAATAAGGGAGTATCTATTGGTAGTCTTGTTTTATACCATCTGGGGATAATTGTAGATCTCAGGCTCTGGGATAATGACAGTTGCAACCTCTTAGCATGCATGGAGAGACTTGGGAGCAGTACCTTGCATGGTGGGAGACAGTGAAGGGGAGTTATGATTCATTTTTGGTTGTCCTCCACTGGTTTAATCTCCCACTTAATGAATGGACCAGGCAGTAATACTAATCAAACCTTTTCATTTACTTTTCACATCGGCAGCTACATAGGTCGGTGCATTTCCATTGTGAATTCTTGCATGAGCATCGTCCTATACACATACCCCTTTTGCAGGCACACTTCACCAGTTCACTGCAGGCCTGGGATGCAACAGGCAGGTTGGACCACACAGGATGCTATGTGCATGTCAAAATGCCACCCAAAGCCTTCCGGAGTTGGAGGCTTCTGTTCACATTGATCAGTGGTTGCCCAAATTCCAGCTTGATAAACTGCACACAGTGTGTGCTGTAGAAGGGCTTTTTGTGTCGGGGGATGTTCTCCATTGTCCTATTCTTCTGAGAGAAGAGCTCCCTACGTGCCTCATTCACAGACTCCAAGTTGCTTGTTTTACTGTAGATGATTATGGTGAAGCGCTCAAGCAACTGAAATTCCTTGCAGTTCACTGTCATGGTCATGTATGGTTGATTCATAATATTCTTGAAAGCCTCTGTCACCTCCTTGTAGGCATTCCAAGCCTCCCATACTGATTTTTTCCCTTTGCCAAAGAAAGCAGACGTTGTATCACAACCCATGAAACTGAAACATAGGCAGTGCTGATGACCTATCTTTCCCCAGAGTTTGGCAAATAGCATTGACATCCAGGTACATGAAGTTCTTTCCAGTGCCAGAGGCTACCCAGATTGCTGCCATCTGATGTTGGCTGGTCAGGGAATGGTACTGGTCTATCAATATGATAGTGGCGTCTGTGTCAACAGTACGTACTAAACAAGTAGAGCATCCCTTGTCCAGTGCATCTTTCAGGTGAATGACTATCTTGGTATCGGCCTCTTCATGATCACATCATAGCATGGTGTTGGCTGAATCTCTGCTGATCTCATATGTGCCTGACGTTATTAAGATCTTTCCATTTGGTCAGTCATTAGAATGAACTTTGTCTGAAAGAAACTGGAAAAGCTCCTCCTTTCTTGTGGAATCCTGGAGGAAGTCGGACCAGTCGCCAGGCACCTTTGTTGGACCACTAACCTTTCTGCGTACACCTTTTCCCCTTTCTTCTCTTGCTGACACCTTGATACTTCTGACTGTAGCTGTCTTATACCACATAAACTCTTCTGCAGGATTTAAGTTGATTCAGGATGTGGGGGATGAAAACACCATTAGCATAGTCATTGAATGTGGTAACATTAGTAGGGGAAAGCATTTGCACCACAGCGGCACCGTCAAGAATCCTTACATCCAGAAATGGCGGAGGTTCCTTCCGAGCATTTTGTGTTTCTTGCACAAGGATACTAATGAGGTTGGACTTCTTTCCTTGGCATAGTTTTCCTCTTTCAGATAGAGAAGGGGGATGTGGATGATTTTCATGCTTAAAGAAAGTTCTCAAATCTGTATCCCTGTTCTGAGCAACTATGTACAAGACATTTCTCGTGTCTTAATGAAGCAAGCTTGAAGCAGAATGTACCCTCTTCTATCTGATTTTCAACATGCATGAAGAGTCTATGAAAGCTCTTACCTTGAGCTTCTTCACATTTGCAGTTTCATCCATGGAAGCTTCTCTTGTCTCACTAGAGAACGATGGCGATTCCAAAAACCAAGGCAAGCAAGATGATATTTTGCCTCCTGGGCAGTAAGGTCAGTGGCTCCTTCAATTCTGTCCATTAGTCCTGTTTCTTGTAGATCCCTGGCCATAAACTTGACATTTTCATCTGTGCCTAGAGTTGTAAGTTCATGGAGAAATCCATCTTGCTTAATGCAAAATATGCAACTGGTGGTGTCAAATGATTGGCGTGGTCATCGCTGCCTGCCTTCGTGGGCACTGTCTCTCTTCCTCTTTTTTACTCTTTCCAGTCTGTTTGTAATGAACTGTGAATAACAGGATTTGTGCCACCGTGCCTGATTCCTAATGAGGTCATCCACTGTGATATTCCTGCTGAAATTCAGTGGCACTGGCAATGAGTTCAGTTCTCTGAAGTGAGTCACATTTTCTAGGAATACTACATAGGCCCCTGGTGCTGACTTGTCTATTCCATGTGCATTCAATGGGCAGCGCAGGGATTCAGTTGTAGTTTGTTGACAAATAATGCACTGTGTTCATTCCATTCATGAAATTCAGTCTTCAAAACCTGAAAATACAGAAAATTGCAACATATACCAGATAAACTTACAACATATAGCAGACATAATGTAATAAGCATGTATCTGAATAATCAATTATAATCCTGCTGCTCAGATCATTTGGCGCTGGTTCTAGAATTGAAGCCTGGCTACTGAGGTATACCTGGAAAAAATTTGGTGCTTTTATCCATAATGTCCCCTTCAATGACTAAACTGCCTCAGTATAACAATAAAAAGGATATATAATTATATAACACACCACATTACTTTGATGACCATAGTAGCTCTGTTCAGGACCTTCTCAGGTTGCTAGTGGATTTTCCAAGACTCCTGCCACAAAGCCCAAGTCTTCTCAGACAGCTGCACTACCATCGATTCCACCAAGGACTATCCACTCTTGCTCTGACAGGCTTCAGACTACCAGGAAACTTGTCAGAATAAAGGGCTTTTCATGACCAGCTGTAGATGCAGAGATGATTGTAAAGTGTAGATGTTAGCCTTCTTGTAGGTTCTACCAGCCAAGGAAGTCTTCTTCTTCTAAAACCTTTGACACAGATTGCAGATTTTCTGCTCTTCTTGAAGTCTTCTAGAGGTTTAGCTAAGTCTACCATCAGAGGATACAGAGCCATGCTAGGGTGTGTTTTTAGACACAGATGCTTGGATCTGTTGTTTAAACAGGATATTAGTGATTTAATTAGTCTTTGATAAGAGAGGACAGATTAGGTTGCCTGGTACCTGGACGTTGTCCTTAAATGGCTCTCGGCCCTTCCATTCAAGTCTTTCATAGATCTAACAAGGAAAACCTTTTTTCTTGTCTCTTTGTCTATGGCCAAGAGAATCAGTAAGCTGCAGACATAGATATAGAGTGGAGAGATTGGACAGCTTATGATAGCCAAGCCACTTTGTGATGTGCACTGCCTGGCATCATTGCTATGCGCTGATTATTATGTTCAGAAGGACATAACTCTTTTACAGTTAAGCCGTAAAGTTTTACAGATATGGCGTCATTACATTATGATCATGCTACATTGACTGCCAATTTTCTCAGCATTCTTTAAAGATTGGTAAATGTTCTCTGCAGCACTTACTAAGGACAGTGTGTACTTTATGTAGAAATAAAAATAATTATTCTGTCTGCTGTAGTTTTTATACACTTGAGCCATAAAGCTGACCAATATGCTGATATTATGTGTCTCTTTTTTTACCACCACAAATTTAAAGTTTTATTGCAGTGTCTTATCTAACAATTATCACAACTGTTGGTTCCCTTTAGCTGTGATAATTATGTAAGAATGCAATAAAATTAGAGGCTGAACTAATTATTATGGTTTTTTATTCATGGGTCAAACTGACTGGCAGCAAAATTTGACAACAGTATGCTAAAACAATTGTCATCTGCAACCCTGCCATCTCATATAAGCTTGATCCGCATTCATAATAATATCATGATAATAACCTAGGTTTAGTACCCCGATACCTAACGGCCAATGTTCAATAGTCTGTACAATCATTTTATTGGGTTTTAAAATTTACTTTATCTGATATTATTAATAGGGATACAATTAATGTTCTAGTTTGCAAGGCTGCATAAATATGCTGGCTTGCCCCTTCTGGTTACTTATTAGACAGTCTGTTTGGTTACCACATTGTTGCCTCCTAACATGTTCTGAACTTCAAAGTTTGTTGCAGAAACTTGAGCTCATGCATACCAGGAGGTTTGAAAAATGTTCTTTAGCAGAAAATACTTGCTCTTTGTTCCTCTCAGGAAATCTTAAACACAAAATTGACAAAAATTAGTCCTGAATCTCTCATACATATTATTAATACAGTGGTACCTCGAGATACGAAATTAATCCGTTCCGAGGCGGCCTTCGTATCATGAGTTTTTCGTATCTTGAACCGCATTTTACATGTAAAATGCCTAATCCGTTCCAAGCCCTACAAAAACACCCCAGTAAATTATATTTCCAGGCCTACAACACGTTCTAGGGTTACGACGCCGATCCGACGGAAGAAATATGACTCCAAAAAGGCAAAATACTGTTCATACTTGAGTAACATTCAACTGCATGTAATGTTCAACCCCATTTTTACTGCAAATATTAGGACTTTAGCATATGTCCCTTAGCAATAAGCCTAGCCTATGTTAGCGGTTGCTACTGTAGCCTAGTCTATGATTCTGACATCTAAACCTAAGAAGCTAAAAGCTTAGAATATGCCAATAAAATGTATAAATAATCAGTATGTACTCATTTCAAATAATTATTAATTAATCATTAACTATAATACACAAACAAAACAAAAAAAACCCTTCCAATCGTTTGTTTACATTCAGCTCTTACGAGTACCGAACGAACACCAAGCAATATTTTTTCCTAGGACACAGTAAGCCATAAATTTTCATTATTATCTCTCTTCAACTAATGAAACTACCAAACAGTATATTAACCATTCATTTCTATTCTTTATTCTATCTTTACCTAATGGAGATACTGAGTTACTGACAGCTATAATGAAACATATACGTAACGTAATATTAAAACGGAAGAAGAATTCTAAAAAATACGTATTTGTTGGCTTCGATGATGGTAGTCTGATTTATTTTATAGGTTTATGATATCTAATTCACAATTGTTTTTATTAAATGTATTTCATGTACTCATTTCAAATAATTACAGGCGGCCCGCGGTTAACGGCGCAATCACTCAACGGCGAATCGGTTTTACGGCGATCGTCAAAAATATTCATAAAAAAAATAAGGCATTTTAAAGGTATATTTACGGCACAAATTTCAGTTAACAGCGCCGCTAGCGCCGTTGTCTAACGAGTTCATACATATGTAGAAATGCCGTTCAGACCATAAAGGTTATGCAAATTATATTAACAAATTTTATGGAGAGTTATTACGTAGGTATTAGGGTAAAATATATGCCTCTGACGCTGTTCTATGCCGAGAATATCGAGTTACATAAGTGCAAATTTAGCTATGGATGTGTCGATTCATAATTGTTCATGCTTTTGTTTAAAATGTGTGTGAAAATGTATTATGTGAAAGGCATTTTTATTTTTGTACAGAAATATGATACAAAGGCAGCTTTTGAAACTGCCCTTCACGATACCGAATACGATGTTTTTATCATGTTCTTTCTTGTAAGCCGCCGCCTCCGCTCTTCCGAAATATCGATTTAAAAAAAGTGCAAATTAGCGATCGATGTCGATTTTATAAATGTTTATGCTTATTATGTTTAAAAATGTGTATGAAAATGTATTATGAATAGGGTATTTTTATTTCTGTGCAGAAATATGATAAAAAGGCAGCTTTTGAAACTCCCCTTCAAGTTATCGACTACGATCTGTTTTTCAAGTTCGGCGGCATACAAGAACGAACTTGAAAAACACATCGTAGTCGATAACTTGAAGGGGAGTTTCAAAAGCTGCCTTTTTATCACATTTCTGCACAGAAATAAAAATACCCTATTCGTAATACATTTTCATACACATTTTAAACATAAAAGCATAAAACCTTTATAACATCGATCGCTAATTTGCACTTTTTTTGCCGCCGTCTACCGCTCTTCCAAAAATATCGAGTTGTTGTTGAAAAAAAAAAAAAAAAAAAAAAAAAGTGCAAATTTAGCCATCGATGTGTCGATTTTTCAAATGTTTATGCTTTTATGTTTTAAAATGTGATAATATATTGCTTAAAGGTATTTTCATTTTTGTACAGAAATAAGATACAAATTAAGGCAGCCTTTGTAACTACGCTCCACGTTGTCAGGGGATGGTTTTTCATGTTCGTTCTTGTCCGCCAGTTCCGAAAAATGCATTGTGTATTTTATTAATTATGCATCTTTTCCTCTTTTCCATAAATCCTTTAAAAAAAGCAAAGTTATACATTATTTCACTGTATCCAAGAATAGTTGTATGTATTCTCATATTATTGTGTTTTTAAAATATACGGCAAACTTAAGCCCGTATTCCGCGGAGCGGCCAATGTTGTGGTTTGAAATCAGCTGATGAATACGAGTCTGTTTCACCACTATAACGCAATTCTGAGCGAATGCTCTTGCTTCTAGTTTAGCATAAACGAATATCTAGATACTTGACTTATATGAGACAGTTATTTTTCCTTATACAGCGTGTTTTTAGGTGAAATATTTATTGAATATGTCTCGTTGTGAATGTGAACTACTATTTATTTCGTTAACAGATTACGTTGGCGGCATGTTTTTAATTTGCGTAAAAAATTACGTGATTCCGTTCGCAATACGTAATCCTTTATATCATCGTAATACGAACTTTACGCTATTTATCTTATATCGGCGTGAAACCAACAGTAAAATGTGTTCTTTCAAGGACAGTAGTTTTGATTAAAATGATTTTATCCCAATTTTATCTATGGTTGTGTGTGACGGCAGACGTTTACTGCAGTTTTATCCTTGTTGCCGATGTACGATAATAGTCATTAGCAGTTTGAACAGTTTTCTCAGCTTCAGTCATAATTAGGTTTAAATTTAACGGTATATTTCCCGATTGATCTTTAATCTATATTGATCTCTGATCTATAGCGAATAAAGTTATTACATTAAGATATCTCAGTTCTATTCTATACATAACGCCATTTATAACAAATACGGTAATGTTGCACTGTAGTACGATGATCGAAATACAAGCCAAACAGATGTGATCGCCAGTTCGGTTGTACTTAGAAAAAAAAAAAGTCGTTTCTCGTTCGGTTGTTTTTCATGGTTGTACACGTTCACGCAACGAGTATAACGTTAAAACCATACTTTCATCATTCTCTTTTGCTGTTATTGAACTTATGTAACTAGAAGATGGATAAAGTTAGGCCATTGTAATTTGATCTCTCATAAAAACGAACTATCGTAAGACTAATGATCGTAACCTGAACACTACAGCTACCTGTACACTGTATAAACTTTATTATATCTTTGCATACTCTAGACACCCACATGTACTGTACAGTAAATTCTATAGTACTATACTGCATAAATATAATTTTACTTATTGCGCCGTTGTGGGATTACGGCCCCTTTGACTGGTCTTAGAGTTTCGAAAGAAGGTGTGCGGCGGCCGTAGGCTTTAAAATCGCTCAGCGTCGAAAATCGCTTGGCGTCGGTGCCCAGGAACGGAACCCCTGCCGCTAACCGAGGGTCGCCTGTATTAAGTAACCATTAACTATAATAAACAAACAAAAAAAAAAGCTTCCAAACTTCTGTTTACATCCAGCACTTACGAGTATCGAACGATCGCCAAGCAATCACTTTTCCTAGTTACACCAGTAAGCCATAAATTTTCATTATCTCTCTTCAACTACTGAAACTACCAAACAGTATAATAAACCATTCATTTTCTATTCTGTATTCTATCCTTACCTAATTTTTTTTTTTTATTAAATGTATTGCACGAATAAGTTTTTCAATTTACAGCATCCTTTTACCAATAGAATACATAAAGCAAAAGGGGTAGATGCTGACCAATAGGAGAGCAGGATTTTATGGGGTGACTAGCATCAGGAACCAATAGAAGAGGGGGGAGGATGGTGGCGAGTATACTCGGTTGGCGGCGCGCGAGTTTTAAAATTGCTCTCGGTGGTCTGGGCGAATCTCGGGACTTTACAGCAACAACCTTTCGTAACTTGAGCAATTTTCGTATGTAAAGCCGTAAAATTTTTCGTATTTGCTTTCGTATCTCGAGTTTTTTGTAAGTTGAGCCTTTCGTATGTTGAGGTACCACTGTAACAGGCTGCCTACACTGACCTGCAGACATTTTTAAGGTATATTTGAACCTGCGAGGCTACTCACACATCTTACAAGATAAACTTTATTTAATTACTGTATAAATGTAATTAAAATCTGCATCAATTCATATTCATATAGTTATGATTCAGGGGAAAGTATACTCTGCGTACTTTACATAACCAGATCAAAGCATCTGAACCATGACATAAAAGCTATTTGTACAATGTAAAGCTATGTAATATGTCATAGTCATACTGACCTGTAATTCAACATATACTTAATTACATTGTACAGTCCAAGTTAGGATAGATTGTAAAAATAACTTTCATAACTAGCCAAAACTTAAACTGTATTTCATAGTCCGTGGAGAGGGACAGATAGAAAAAATCAGCATTCCTGAAGGTTATGCCAAGTTAGGCTACTTTTGTTAAGCTAAGGTTAGGCTATGGTAGGCTACCCTTGGTTATATGATGATCAACCCTGGTAGACTGGCCAGTTGGTAAAGTTTATTTGTAGGCTAGATAGTTGGTAAAGTTTACTTTGAAAGCTATAATGGAGTATAAATTTTGGAGTACAGTGGACCCCCATATTCGCATTCTCCGGATTCACAGATTTCTCTCTGGAACGTTTCCTCGCAATATTCGCGGAAAATTCGCACATTCGCTGCATTTTTATAAGAAATATCCAACTTCCCTTTTTTTTTTTTTTTTTTTTTTTTTTTTTTTTTTTTTTTTTTTTGTTTTTTTTTTTGCCATCGTAAAATGGACATTTTGTGATAAAGCTATTAAAAAAACCAGGTATGAAAATTTTTAGTGGTTTTTTCTTGAGTTTTAACTAACGAAATAGGAGGTTTTAAGCATTTTTATAGGGGTTCCAACTATTCGCGGGTTCTAACTATTCACGGGGTGGCAAATACGGGGGGACCACTGTATAGGGTAAAAACAAGGTAAAATTTAATAATAGCCTACTACCTTTGAGTGTTCTGGCAGAACAAATTCAGCTGAATCCTTTGCGTACAAGGAGGTTTGAGAACTTATTGATGACATGGTAAATAACAGTATAATGCTTCATTAACTCTTAAAGGGGAACTTCTAGTTGTATTTAAGCTGTTCCATATGTAGTAGTATTCCATTTAAGTACCCCTGGTGAAAATTCTTTTTTTTTTTTTTTTTGAAAGGTGTGTTTTCTTATTTTTTACAACCAATTTTGTATTGCATCATGGGCGCAGCCATTTATGTGTGGCTCATCTGTTATGCATGACGTCATGTCACAGTAGGCTCAGACAGGCGGAACTTTTCCGAGGGCACAGCATGCCCAGATAATATCATTTTGGTTTGTATTTGTCAGCTGAAAATATATGATTGAGATGGTAAATAAAGAAGTAGCCTGAAGTAGGCCTAGTTAGGCATACAGCCCTAAATTGTAAAACCCTATTAATTAAACTACGTAGTTAAAAAGGACTAAGTTTAGAAAACTGCCATTCACCCCATCACATCACGCACATGGTGATTGACAAGAATAAATTTCCATTCAAATGCATACAAGTGGAGGCACAATAGTATAGATAGCGGTAGATAGCCGCCCTATCTTCATCGGTACCATGGTATGTTCAGAGGGAAATTAAGTTCCCGAAACATATTATATAAATTTCATAGCCATACCTAATAACCTGCTCCTAATATAATCTTTTAAATCTGTTGGCAAGAAATGGTCCAAACGGACAATGGTTTGCGTCATAGGTTGAAAGGTTTTGATTTCTCTCTGACGGAATCATGTGGAATGATATGCCTTTTGGACACTTGCCAGAAGTATTGGCACAAACAAACGCCATACAAGTTGGCATAATTGACGCTATTTGAATGACAATTGACCTAAAACGTGAGGACAATACCGAGGACGAATATAATACATACAATATGTGTGATTCGCTGTGCTTTTTATTGTGAGGCGACCACAACACAACGTCATTGGTACTAATACTCCAGATGACAACATAGTCGAATCCTGGATAAATGGTGCTCTCCATTGAAGTACCTCAGTGCTAATTTGAAATTAAATTGTAAAAAATGGGATTATGTACAGATTTGAGCAATGGCTCATTTTTTAGCTTATTAAAAGTTCTTTTGGGCAAAATTTTATGTCTATTAACCAGAAGTTCCCCTTTAAAATTGCAGCAGGCCTAGGGCTAGGCCTCATGATACTCTGTACATTATAGTATTAGTAATAGGGAAAATTGTCAGACTTAACCAAACCATGGATATATGAACTATCAGTAACCCTACATGTTGATTTATTAGGCTACATGAATTTATTGTCAAAGAGGCTTTACTAGAAAGCTTATTACAACATTCATTATTTTATAAGCTCAAAAAGCAGGCATGTAATTGACTGCAGGTTGACTGTGATCTAACACATGTTTACTTGAGGTTGTTTTAACATAGTTATAAAGATTTTCATGAATGAAAAAATGTCACTATCTTGTGAAGTATGATCCCCTGTTCTTGTTTGATCCTGTTTCTGTATGGAACACATTTGATGGCCCAGCACTGGGTGCCAGATGTGGCTTTGTTGCTACTGGTCTTTCCAGTCGCTGCCCCTGCCATTTCTGAGAATCATCTCTTAATAATGGCACCTTACATGCACTCAATTGTCACTTGTCTGTCCAATCTCTCCCAGCCATAGATAAGAGATTCAGATCCTCTGAGGGAGATGTGGTCTGTTCCTTTACGCTCGGCTTTCTGGCTAAGAACGAGACTCCTTCCAAGCCCTAGCCCTGTTCTTTCTCCTTAAAAAATTTGATGGACATTCTTGGCCCAGAAGATGAAGAGAGAGAGCCCTTTGCCTTGTAAGGGCTTTGAGATATGACCTTGATAGGACCAAAAGGATCTGAGGCCCATCCAGCAACCTCTGGTGCTCTGTTAAGATATGTTATCTGTGAGTCACACTCCAGAATTCAGAAGATGTTTTACCTGCTTTTAAAGTCAAAGCCCACGAAATCAGAACTTTCACTACCTCGTTGGCTTTTAAACATAGCTTGTCATTATCAGTAATTCTTCAGTCCAATTATTGGAGGTGTAAATCAGTGTTTATGACTCATCATTTGCATGAAGTAGAGACGGTACTTTAAAATTGCAGTACCCTAGGTAATAATTCTGCTGATTATCAGCTGAAGTAAATAGCACACATTCTAGTGCTAAAGTGCTACAAATCCAAGAAAAATTCCAGATTGTCTGGCACATTAGTGTACGTATCTGTGAAAAAGTTATGATAATTTCACCAAAAGAACAGAGGTAGAACAAGAAATTGACAGGATATTGCTAAAAGAGCAGAAATAGTATATGATTAATTTTACAAGCAACTTTGTACAATACTACCACTTGATATCTTAATGTATGCCATTGAGAAACCATTTTCTGCCAGTACTTCCTGGAATGTCTGTAGAAAAAATCTTTTGACATAACTTAATGCAGTCTTTGGTTCCTATAGGACTGAGATGGACTGCTCAGACTGGTTCTCATCTCAGAATATGAAAGATGTATCGAAGTTAATTCTTAGCTGTTAGAGTTGTGTCCTCACAACCACCTTGGCTGTAAAGGATGGACCCACTAATTCCTCTTTTTGATAAGTTCCAGTATAGAGTACTATATGAATTTATTGTTTTTTCTTGAAAATGTTCACATCAAAGAGACATGAGATCAGTGATAAGCCTTAATCAGAGTTTTGAATATAGAGTTGCAATATCCATCATGACTAATGAACAATCTGATGTAGATATCTAATCCTCTTCACAGGATGACATGACCTTTTCAGACCCATAAGGAACATACAAGAAGTGTATACATCCCAATGATTTGAAAGGCAGAAGTGAGTTAAGTTGGAAAGGCTCACATTTCATGGAAAAAAAATTGATTATTGTATTTACAAAATAATTGTTTGAGACCACTGAGCCATATACGTATATTACTTGACTCTTAAGGCTTGCCCAAAGGATGTTTTGTTAAATAAGAATGGAGGTTGTATAAAATTGGAGCAAAGTAGAGCTGAAAGTTAAAACAGCTAGGTCAGGAGAGACCAAAGGCACAGATAAAAAGGGAAATTTAATTAGTACAGCTTGTCACATGATTGCTGCAAAGAACCTTTAGTATCTTTTCTAGTGTATGTTACTAGTCACACTATAAGTGGCACCCTCTACAGAAGTTGAAAAATCCCAAAGAATGGATTAGAGACAGTTATCAAAACATTGTGCAAGGGAGGACTTCAAGTAGAATACTAGTATCCTCTGCTTGGAATAAGAAAAATTAAAATTATTGCCTGGACATTTAACATTGCTGCTTCTGCTGAAAGGTCAGTACTTCTGAGTCAAGCTAGAAACCTTCAAGTAGTCAGATACCATTTTCAGGTTATATAGAATTGCCAAAGATGAGATTGATGCTCATTTTGATCTTTAACTTTAACACTTCTCAGGTAAATAAGGAGACTGGAGAATGAGGGCAGTAACTATTATAATAATTAGATTTTAGTCTGCTCTCCTTCAAGTTACTGGTATGCATAGACTGGACATACCTTTGAATCAGATGTCTCATTGACATAAATACTGAGTACGAAACTTTTTCGGGCATCTGTACTTTCCAGGTTGATCAGTGAACTAATGAGTAGATTAAGTTGATGATCCCTTTATTTTTTTTTTTTTTTTATTTATTTTTTTTTTTTTTGTCTGTTCGTGCCAAGACAAGAGGACCTTCATTGCCTTACCAGTGTTGTGCACCTTTAACTGTAAGGAACCAAGGAATGTAGGAGGATAGGAAAGATACCAAGTTTATAAGATAACAATGGCAGTAATGCAAAAGTTTGAAACTTGTCCACCTCTTCAAATTTCTTTCTTCTCATGCTTTTATGTGAAATGTTAATATGAGGACTGTTTTGTAGTAGTTAGGTTGGATGTGACATACAAATGGCCTGCACATATTTATCAGTGACAGATATTTGGAGTGGGCCATGGCCTAGAGCCCCACACCTCAGCAAAAGAAAAAAATTAATAATAATTATTGAACATATATTTAATTTGATTACTAATAAAAATAATTTTAGAATTAATTAATGAATATACAAAAAATATTTTTAAAAATGTAGTTTCCTTCATCATGGGAATGGATAAAAAAATGTAAGGCCCCTCTTTGCTTGCCCATAAATGAGAGGCCTTCTAAGGCTACCGGCCTCCGGCCTAGACCCCCGCACACCCTAAATCCACCCCTGATATTTATTGTGGCCACTGATATGGGGATTTGTGATATGTGCTCTGTGATGGCTGAGTTTTTCATTTATTAACTCAGACCTCCCTTCTTTTTCTTTAAAATGTCTTTCAAGACATGGACTTTCCAGTTCCAAACTTCTTGGTTTTGATATATTTCCAGGGTTTCAGCTTTTTGTATACTACTGTACTCTTAGAACCCATTGTTTTTCTTTAGCCCCATGGGTTTGAGTGCTTATCTCAATCCCAGGAGTCCTTAAAAGGATCCTTCATTCCATTCAGTAAACTGTAGGGATGTATACAGCATAATTCTCCCTCATAATTTGGAGTTTGGGCTAAATTGTAAGAATTTTTTGGTGAAACAATAAAATTTAAAAAAGATAGTTTCACTAAAGCCCATAACATTTATTTGAAGTGCCCTCTCCCAAACCCTGTTGATTCTTCACAAGTATCAGCTTGACTACTCAAAAAGAGGCTGTAAAACTGCTGGGCACCAGAGGATCCACAAAGCAATAGTACAGTACTGCTGATGGGAAAGGAGTGTGAGGGAAATTTGCAGCTAAAAACTAAATATTAATCCAAATTCTAAATGTATAAGATTTTCTCCAAAAGCCATTAAATGCCATCAAGCTTGTTTCTGAGATGCTGTTGATGCACTTTAAAAATCTTAACTGACATCATTACTGCATGGTATAGTCTTCATCACTTGTGCTATCTTCCTTTTATACCATATTGAAGGGTAATGATGATACAAAAAGTAAGAATTAGTTTCATAGATGCATGTAATCTCTCCATCTTTTTTACAATGAAAATGCATAATAAGCAGAGGTCTCACTGATTTTAGATGGCAAAGCTAGAGTTTTGGTATAATTTTAGCCTATATTTTTTTTCAAAATTGCTATTTTAGGTGTAGTATAATGAGGCAAATTGACTTACAGTAGCTCTCCTCTTGTACAGTTTTTAGATTTTATACATCATCATGATTTAAACTCAGTTCAGACTTCTTTCAGTTGTAAAGATATCCATTTCCTTTTTAAATATGTAATTTCATTTGCAATTTTAAAGTTATCTTTGATCAAAGGTGGGAGATGATACTGTAGTACAAGGAGCAGTCATTATCATTGTTTCTGTTTTTCCCTTTCTTGGGTTAGGCATGTAATGAGTTCCCACAACAGAGTGAGTGAGCTTATTACAATGTATTTTATTTAATCTCTTAAGCTGACTTGACTTACTAATGCATAGTTTTTTTTTCTAGGTCAATGGTCGCATCGATTCTTACAAAAGATTTAAAGCTATGTTATTAGTTGAACTGTCACACGTCTTCCCAAATGAGATGACACGTTATCGTGCTGTGAGAGAGGAAAGTTGAAAGTCGATTCAAATAGAAAATTGTGGAATATTTTAAGGAAAGCTAAAAGCACTTAAGATTTCTATCCTGTAATACATTATATTTGTATACAGTACTTCTTAAGAGACTGTTCTTGTAAACTCTTCATTTCTAGTACACTTATATTGCATTTTTATGTATTCTGATTTGCATGAAGGAAAAATATAAACCTTTTGTATACTTATTCCCTTTTATTCTCTGATGCCTGTTCAGTATACAGTAATATATAATTATCACATAAGTGACTTACCAAACAGTTACATAGCTGTAAGCTTTCTTACCTGGCAGTTCAAAAATTCAAATTTCCTGGCGGCAGGGGCGCTGCCATCGTTCGTGTAGGTGATACAGGACCCGCCCACTTTCAGGAATACCTGGTACTGCTGAGCTAACTACTGTCAATTCGTTTTCTGCCGGCCATGGAGTAACATATGTGGTTCTTCTTGTAGTCCATTTCTTCTCAAACAACCCCACTTCGACCAGTATCGCCAAGTATTATCCGCTCTGGCCCTGACAGGATTCAGACTGTCAGAAACGTCATCAGAGCTAAAGGTTTTTCACGAAGAGCGTCGGAAGCTATTGCGATCTGTAGAAGAAGCGCTTCTGCCAAACTCTACCAGTCGAAGTGGAGAGCATTTAGGTTGTGGTGCAAATGACATAACATCTCTTCTTCTTAGACGACTATAACAGAAATCGCGGAGTTTCTGTTATTTCTGAGGGAGTTGAGGAAATAGTCCACTTCGACTATTAAAGGATATAGGTCCATGCTTTCATTGGTGTTTAAACATAGAGGCCTTGACATGTCGAACGATCAAGATATCAGTGACCTGACTAGATCCTTTAGTTCCTCTGAAGTGTGCAAGTCCGACAAAGTGGACTGAAATTTGGATGTGGTATTAAGATGGCTTTCCAGTCCCCAGTTTGAGCCTTTGAATTCCTCGTCCTTAAGAGATGTAATGAGGAAGACACTGTTTCTAGTCACTAGCCATAGCTGGCAGCGTAAGCGAGTTGCAGGTGATAAGTAAGGAAGTAGGTTTCCCCAAGAGTAATGCAGTCTGCTTGTATGTAAGATAATTCCTTGCCAAGAACAAGGATTCTTTGAATCCTTGGCTTCGTTCTTTTGTTATCAATAGCTTAACGGACATAGTGGGAGCAGAAGACGAGGAACGTACATTATGTCCAGTCAGAGCCATCAAACACTACCTGATTAGGACAGAAACTTTAAGAGGAGAGTCGAACCGACTCTGGTGTTGGGTCTCCCACAGGAGATGAGAGCACCGACCAGAGGCAGTATCTACCTGCAGCTGCTCTCTCACAAGGTAAGGTACTGCAAACATTAGATAATGTGAGCACATGATTGTTGTCTTTTCATAAAGCTGTCCATATACCCACTTTCGGGTAATGTGGACTCAGCTATGTAATTGTTTGGTAAGTCACTTATGTGAAAATGATATTTTTATAATAAAATAAGGTTTCACAATATACTTTCCAAACAATTACATAATCAGAGCCCTCCCTCCTCCCCACAGATGGACGTTGCAGCTCAATGAATTGACAGTAAGTTAGCTCAGCAGTACCGGGTATTCCCAAAAGTGAGCGGGTCCTATATCACCTGCACGATCGATGGCAGCCACAGAATTTGAATTTTTCGACTGCAGGTAAGAATGCTCATAGCTATGTAATTGTTTTGTAAGTATATGTGAAACCTTATTTTATTATAAAAATATCATATTTACAGTCATTATAAAGTATTCATTATCTAGGTCACTCTCCTCAATTGGTTGTCCAATTGCAATATTTTCTTTTTCCAGTTTTCAATTATCTCCAGAGCAGATTACTTTGTGGTGATATTGTAGGTCATACTTATTAGAATAAGGTAAGGTTGGATGAGTGAGGTATGATTTTTGTTGTGCTCCGTCAGTAGTGCAAGCATAATCGTGACAAAATGTGTTAACGTGTTTCATGTTCATATACAATCTATAAATGCAATCAATAGAACAGGCCCAAATAGAATGGTTGATATGTCTCCTACTGTGGTTTCATGACAAAATGTGTTCCATGTATCTTGTTCATAGTATACATACTATAAATAAATCAGTGGAACAGGCCCAAATAGAAGAGTTGATATTTCTCCTACTGTGGTTTCATGGTAGACATGAAGCTACCTTATTTGTGATGAATCTTACCTATTGTTAAAGTTAGCTATATCTCTGTGCCGATTAGGTAAGTTGGCATTCTAACAAAAAATCAAGTGACTGCCTGGATAACTAGTTTGTTTACCTGTTCTCCACCTAGTGTGTTTTGAATGTTTTAGCTCTTGTCAGAATTCTCCTTGCTGCCATTGTATTTAGGTAATTGTTGGTATTCTATGAAGTTTGGTTGTTTTTACACCTGTTTACGGTATTGGAATTTAATTTTCTTAGGACTTTAAGAGCAAGAATTTTCTACTGAATCACTGGTTCAAGTTGGCCAACTTTGTCAGTAGTATTCCAATGGCCAAGGCCCTGTTGCTTCACCTGGCCCAGTTTTTATGCATTGTGATTTTTAATTCTTTAAATCCTCATTCTTATTTAGTAATGTGGGGATGATACTTGTGCAGGCTTGTCTGTCAAAGATGAATAGGTACTTGCTTCTTGAAAAATTTTAGGCCTGGAGGAAGCTTCCTATATGGTAAGGGCTTTCCTTATTAGGAAACATGGCCTCTCTAGGGATTTTATCGGATAATCAAGCTCAATTAATGTACAGTCTCGGCGTAAGAATTACAATGTACAACTAATGTTCATTAAATAAATTGGTAAGCAAACCAAAACCATCTTTATCTCCAGGTTCTGTAGGAAGGACTTTGTAACCAAGAGTTGTTAAGTTTGTTCTTAAGTGTAAGTCCAGGTTTTGGTTTTTTCCCTTTGTCGTGCAACATAAAACAAGAGTTTTAATGAGTGTCATTACACTTTCATACAACATAGAATGATCAACACTACACCTGGTAAATCTTTCTAGATGTCAGGGCTGTGGAAATACCATCAGAGATGCCTAGCAGGTTTATCCTTGGTCAGAAACAGTCTTTGTGGAAAATTTGCTGCTTTGAGTGAAATAAACAACATAATATTGGTTTGATCATTCATTCTATGGAAGAACAGTGTTTTAGTGATTTGGGATTCAGAAAGAACAAACTACCTACAGATGGCCTTTAAATCCAAAAGTATGGCAGTTGCTGTGGGATTTGAGGAGCACTCATTTAGACTTACTAGCATGTAGATGAACAGGAACACCTGGATGATTACTACTTTGGTGGCCCTCAGGCTTGAGCAGTGGAATTTCCCTCAAATTTGGCCTGATTCAGACTCAAAGGCCTGCCTTTGTATATACTCTAAATACTATTGAGCAATTTCAAAGTGCAAGAATTGCTTAGTGTCTTCTGTAGAGCCCTTGTAGTATCAGCGCAAATGATTTTCAGAATTTCTAGTACTCTCAGTAGATGTCTCCATTCACCTCCACTAACTTATGCATCTTCGTAATGAATGGGAGATGTTAGAATATTCCCTCCCAATAAGGGGATTTTCAAGTTATCATAGGATCTATCCTTAAGTGGAAAACAGCCTTGGCCTTGGGTCAGAAGCAGTAGTCTGTATATTGCTGAGGGTATCATTCTAGAGGACTTTTCTGCACTTTGAACCTTGTAGACATCGATGTTTTTCTGCTGTCTTAGAGATAGTAAGGCTTTTTGCTATCTCTCAAAGTTATTGTCCCTTATTTTCCTCGGTATTGCTTCTTGCTTTTAGATCTCGTTGGGGATCATCACCATAAGGTGTGAGATTGAAGCCCCTTCATCTCTATATCAATCTTTCTGGAGTTTAGATGCAGGTCTAAACTTTATCTGCGCAGTCAGCCGTCCAAATAACAAACAAATTTTTACTTGACTCTGCTCAGCTTTTGAGATTGTAATCGACATTGTCAGTAGCTACTGCTGCAGATTGTCCTGATTTCTTCCCTCTCAGATAACAAACAACCTTACATCACGACCTGAAGGGTCAGATTTTTCAGCTGTCCTCATTTTTTTGGAGAACTCTGTGAACCTGTTTCTTGATTTTGGTGCAACCTCCTAACATGAGAGCTGCTACAGTAACTCCTACCTACATAATTTGTGGTACTTTGCGTTACTTGAAATAAGAGTTGCTTTAATACCTGAACCATTATTAAGTTGATCAAATGACACTGACATACCATATGGAATAGAATTAAATTGTTTAAAGTCATTCAAATCTTTCCTAAATGTTATAAGTCCTTGTTTTCTTGGTTTTGTCAACCGTTCATTTTTATCCAACTGACAAATGCAACAGAGGTCCCAGTTGATATAATTTTGAACTGACGTGTAATTACAGTGAATCTACAATGTGCATCCACCAGGTACCCACTGTTAACCATCAGTACACTGTACCCAAGTGTTCATGCAGCAGTCCACTATCTACCACATACATTATTCAACTAGTTATCATCATGCACTAGTCTGCTGTTTATCACTATGCTCTTGTTCACTGTCACAAACTTCCACCAATGCAGTATCTATATGCTACCATGTAGTAGTCCATTATTTAGCATCATGCTCATTCCACCGTGCTGTACTTCACTAACTATGAGCATGCATCTAGCCATTGCATAACAGCTATTGCCATCCACAAGTCTCCTTGCCAAAACACCTGAAAGCAAAAAAAAAAAGAAAAAAGTTTAATCATGTGATGATTTTTTTAAATAGCTATTAAATTTTTTTTCTCGGCATGTTTATGCAAAAACGTTATGTAGAACAAAATAATACACACTTTATGAAAGAGAAATATTTACCCTACAATTTCATCTCCATGGTAATTCATATAAAAATGCTTCATTCTTTAGTTACTGGAGGAAAAGTAATCGTGAAATTGATTTTTTTCATTTATGGAAAAATGTGCCTCCATTCAGGGTGATTTATGCAGAAACTATTATAATTACAAGAATAACTCATGAAGACTGTGTAGAATTTAATTTCTAATTTTTTATATTTGTGTACATTTTCAATGCAACACAGTTTTGGAGAAAAAATTAAAAATATAGAAAAAATGCCTTCTGCAAGGTGGTTTTTCCCCCGAAAAAGGGGTTAATATGGGCAATTTTCTTGGCACACACTAGAATTCGAAATAGTATAGTATAACCTACGTCTGGGCCAAATTTGATGCTTTTAGATGAATCTGCACGATCAAGTCCCTAAGCTCCCGGACCATATTAGGTTGGTTATTTATGGCATCACTGATGTTACCTGGTGTAATACGATCTCTGAAATAAAACTAGATCTTTTTTATCCTTTGAGAAACCTAGAACATCTTTATTAAAGGTTAATCCTGGAAGAGGCAAGTTAGCCTTTTGTTTTGTGGTTTTAGGAAACCTAGATGTCATCAAAGGTTAAGCTTGGAAGAGGCAAAATTAACCTATTGTTTCATTGTTTTAGAAAACCTATCTGTCTTTGCCAATGGTTAAGCCTGGAGGAAGCAAAGTTAACTTTTTTTATGGTTTTAGAAAACTTAGAATGTATTTGTTGAAGGTTAAGCCTGGAAGAGGCAAGTTTAGTTTTGTGTTTTTAGAAACCTAGAACGCCTTTGTCCAAGAACACAAGGTCCTCTGTGACATATTTGATTAGGCTAGTGCATTAGAACTAGCTCCATATGTTCTACCTTTATTGAAGGTAAACATTCTTAATGTGAGCAGCAGTTGTAACTTCAGTTGGTGTTATGTCAATTTTTCACTTCAATATAGAATTGGTGTGGTGCAGTAGAAGTGCAATTTGGTTTTTATCCGCTCACTACCTCAAGTATGCAGAATCGTGTTTGAAAACAGCAAAGCCTTTAATCTGCTACTAGTAGCCTTTAATCTGCTATTAGTAGTGAATAATCTTTTCCTGAACCAAAAAAAGAGCAATCCTTTAGGCTCTTTTGTTTAAATCCCATGTTTTAATATTTTGGGGAGATTGAAAGTACAAATTTTGTATAGGAAGCATACCTTTGTATCATAAAGGTATTTATTTTAAGTGACTTGTTTTATAGGGCTTTTGGGCCCAGGCACAGGGGTCCCCTCATGCCGCTTCTGTTTTATTCTGGCTAAATCAGAGAGGTTTCCCTCACAAGGCTGTTCTTTGGTGCACATGTATGAGAGCTTTGCTCCCTGAATGGAATCCAACTTCTGGTGGTAGTAAAATCCTGAAAGGATTCTGGATCAGGTAAGAATGTTTTGGGTTTCATGCAAGAAACCTTTAGCTGTATTGGCTGAGCAAATTTTTGTCTAGCTGCACTACCCATTGTCCTCTTCTTAATGTGGGAAGCAGCTAACTTTAACAGTAAGTAAGATTCATCTCAAATAATATAAATTTACATAATAAAATGTATTATTTAGATAGTACTTACCTACTGTTAAAAAGTAGACCCCACCCAGCCTCTCACAACTTCGTTGGCTGTCAAGGAGAATTCTGACAAGAACTAAAACATTCAAAACACACCTGGTGGAGAACAGGTAACTAGACAGTCATCTGGGCAGCCATTCGATTTTTTGTTTGAATGCCGACTTGCCTAATCGGCGTGCAGATATAGTGAACTTCAACAGTGGGTAAGTATCCAAATAATAAATTTTATTATGGAAATTTATATTAGATTATTATTGATCTAGGTCACAAATTGAATGGCAGTACTCATTCATGCTGGTAACAATTCCACAGTACTGGATTAATATCCAACCGCATCACTCAGAATTAATTCAAACTGAGAGCAAGTCTCACACATAACTTGAAAACTCATAAAGCTCAAAACTGATTTAATGATGTAAAATACACTTTTTCATACAGTTCCATTATTCTTCTATGTATATACTTGTATCATGGTTCCTTGATGTTTCAAGAAATATAAATTTTTAGTTTGTCAGACAGAAGAAAGATAAAGTATGGCTGCTGGGTATGCCGCCTCTGGACCTTTGTTTTTACCAGTACATAATCTATTTTCATAGAAACATCATGAAAGGTAGCAAGATTTGAGTCTGGAAGGAGGGCACTCATTGTGTGATAAATGGATTTGTAAGAAAAAGTTGTGTTGCAAAAATAAGGCATGCAGTATATACAGTGTTCCCCCTGTATTCACGGGTAATAGGTACCAGACCCACCCGTGAATAGTTGAAACCCCTATAAAAACACTTAAAACTGACTATTTTGTTAGGTAACACTCAAGAAAAACCCACTAAAAATTCATGCCTGTTTTTTTGATAGTTTTATCACAAATAGTGCATTTTATGATGAAATTTATATATATAAAAGAAAGGAATTAGTGGATATTCCTCATAGAAAAATAACACGAATAGGCAAATTTTCAGCGAATAATGGGGGTATGTGTTCCAGAGAGAAATTTGCGAATAGTGAGTCCGCGAACACGGGGGAGTTCACTGTACATATACATATATATATATAAAGACAAATTCCATGAAGGCAAGAGAAACAACAGTTCTGCAAGGCCTTTTGACTTTTTGTCCTTTATATATAAATATATATATATATATATATATATATATATATATATGATATATATATAGTATATATATATAGATATATATATAAACATATATATATATATATAAAATATATATATCTATAATATACATACAGGCAGTCCCCAGTTATCGGCAGGGGTTCCGTTCTGGCAAGATGCTGATAAGCAATTAACCGAAACTTGGTGATTGATTGCACTTATGGTGCCGACATCTGGTTTATGGCGCCTCCTTTGGGTATGTTATGGCGCCTTAAGGTGCAGATGACTGGAATTCGGCGTGTTATAGTGTCATAAATTGTCAATTTTATGGGGGTAGACAAGCATCATAAAACAAGATTGCCATTAACCGACTCGACTGATAACAGTGGACTGCCTATATAGGTAGTTCCCGGTTATCGGCGGACCCGGTTAATGGCGATCCGGTTTTATGACATGTCTGGCCCCATAAAATCAGCGATTTATGGCATCATAACTGGCCAACTTTCAGTTATTGGTGCCATAAGGTATCGATAATAGAGTTATGGCGCCATCACATACATAAAAGAAGTGCCATTAAACAAATGCTGAGAATGGAACCTCTGCTGATAACGGGGGACTGAATGTAAATACTATACAGTGAACCCACTGTATTTTTGGACTCCAGATTCGTGGACTCGCGTATTCACGGATTTCTCTCTGGAACATTACCCCCGTTATTAGCGGGAAATTCATGTGTTCGCAGTATTTTCTATAAGAAATATCCATAAATTCCTGTTTTTTTTAATTTATTTCATCATGAAATACACTTTTTGTGATAAAACTACTAGAAAAATCAGGTATAAACACTCATAGTGGGTTTTTCTTGAGTTTTACCTAAGAAAATAGACAGTTTTAAGGTTTTCATAGGGGTTTCAACTATTCGCAGGTTCTACCTATTTGTGGGGGTGTCTGGTAAGCATCCCCCACTAATACAGGGGAACACTGTATATATGCATTAAGCTACAAATATCCTTTAATGTCTAATTCGGAATTAATATATTTTTATATAAGTTAACCGAAGTGGAATTTTTTAATTAATAAGAAATTTGTCGGCGTATGGGCGCGAACTATGGAACCAAGAATTTAGGAGCTACAGTAAAGCTCTTTACCCACAAGGCTATCCCGAGAGGTATAAGTTAATGCTGCCTCTCAATTACAAATCCCTGTTGTGCTCAGGTATTTGTTGTTTTAGAGTCAGCACCAACCCCCCTCGACCTTGGTAACTTTTTAGTAATTTTGTCGCACTTAGCCATATTATGAGTCTTTTCATATTGTGATTCATATATACACATTAGAGCTACAAATGTCCTTTAATATCTAATTTGCTCTACCTTGGAATTAATATATTTTCATATATGTTAACCGAAGGGGAATTTTTCAGTTGATAAGAAATTCGTCAGTTTGTGGCCGCGAACCACAGAACCAAGAATTAAGGACGAACAGTGAAGCTGTTTACCCAAAAGGCTATCAAGAGAGGTATAAGTTAACTCCACCTCTCACCTACAAATTCCTGTCACTCTCAGGTATTTGTTGTTTTAGAGTTGGCATCAACCCACCTCAACCTTGTTAACTTTGTAGTGCTTTTGTTGCACTTAGCCATATTAAGAGTCTTATCATATCACCGTGATTCTTATATATGCATTAAGCTACAAATGCCTTTTGTTCCATTGTCGTATACTTACCTCGAACTGCTTTTATAGGAGATACCTGGATTTGTCAAATTTGGAATTGACCAGAAAATTCAAGTTATTCGCCTTACCTTGCCCGACTTCTGACCTCTCTCACCAGTCTCCTTGGTCGCTGGTGTGTTGACACCTATAACTTGTCTGTTACTGGCCCATTCCTTTGTGCTTCCCTTGTGTCCTTGTGTGTGTGTCCTGTGCGTGTGTTGTCCTTAGTAGTAATGGAGTCCTCCCAGTGGCATTGCCCTGGCGTCGGTGGTAAGGTGTGCGGGATTTTTCTTTGGCCTCCAAGGATCAACCCCCACTCTTTGTGTGTGAGATGTCGGGGGCGGCCTTGCTCAAAGGAGGCCACGTGTCGCGAGTGCGCTTGGTGGGACGATGTTCAATGGGTCTTGTTGACCACGAAGAGGAAGAAGAAGGCCAAGTTGCCATCAAGGAAGACCTCATAGTTGCCCTCGGCAAGCAGGAGTGGGAGTATGGAGCATGTTGATTGCCCTCCATCAGCCTCCACGCTCCCAGCATCAGCAGCGTCATCGTTATTTTTTTCCCCCATCTCCTCCCAGCGAGGAGACCCGGGTGAGTCCGCTCCGTTGCCGGTTCCCTTCTCTTGAGGGGGGGACCGAGGAGTCCGTTTCTCCCAGCCAGGTGATCCAGATGAGCAACAAGGCCTTCCTTAACCCCTTCGCCACCGGCCTGCTGCATTGCTGCAAATGCTTGCATACCACATGAGACCCCCTGTCGACCGCGAGTATCAATCATTACTTGCTCCCACTAAATTTTATGTTATTCATATTTTTCCTTTATATTCTTATGTGAAAACATTGTGTGTATGGATATCAATGAATATTTTTTACCCTATTGTCAAAAAATTACAAAAAATATAGTAAGAATATCGGAAAAAATAGGAATATTTAGTGGAAAAAGTAATTGCAGAAGTAGGAACTGAAAAAGTAATTGCAAAGTAGGAACTGTTATGAAGTAGCAGAAATAGTAGTAAAGTAATAGAAATAAAGTAGCAGAAAAAGTAAAGTAGTAAAATAGTAGTAGTGGTAATAGCAGTACTAGTTTTCTTACTGAAACAGTTATTCCTAGGTTTCATACAGAAACAGCGTTTACATCAATGAATGTTTACGGCACTGGTAATAATAATAATAAAACAGTAATAATAGTAATAATAATAATAATGATAAAAGCAACAGCATCTCGTGACCAACACGTATATACATATGGGGCAGTTTATTCACCCCCATTATCATCAGCAAGCTATAAAAAACACATCTCATCACGAGTAACAGGCCTCCATAGAAGTCCTTTCACCTTACGCTTTCCTGTTGAATGAAAGTACTACTCTGCCTGAGCATTCATCCATTCACGCAATTTGTCAATTACATCACCACAAAAAAGGGGAAAAAATGCATCACGTAAGCAGGTGAAATCTGGTGTGTAAGCAGGAATCCCATTGCCACCCTCCGTGAATCAGGGGGGGCTGGGTCTGGGCTCAAGTCACAAGATGGATCAGTTATGAACCGCCAGCCTTCATCGACAAGAGGTTCAATGTCTTCCAAACACTCGTTGTCACTGTCAACCTCTAAGAAATTATCACTATAATCATCATCTGATAGATTTGGCAGGTACTCAGACCCTGACTCTGAAACACTATCATCTGACATGATACTGAAAAAAAAACATATAAAATAACTGCAATCAAAAGGGAAAAAGATTTAGAATTCAAATCTACATGGTTTACGGACAAAATGGTAATCATCCTTCTCAGATAATAGCCTGAGGCGCACTGGCATATGTTGGCCAGTACCCCTCCTAATAACCCATATGAAAATGACGTCACGACGTCCATCGGACACTCATTGGTTAGAATGAATTGTGGGTGGAGCTTCAGCACCTCTCTCGTACACAATACTGTGTCTGGAAACCATCCAAGCTGAAGAAAACGCTTTGCTTTCCGAGGAGGGATGAAAGACGTACACACGTACGTCCCGGTCTTTTATTACTGTACCGTAAAAGACGTACATGTGTAGGTCCCAGTGCTGAAGGGGTTAAGGATTGTTGGTCTCGCTTCTGCTTATGCAGCGTGCTGTCAATGGAGGTGCTTTTGGCGGCCACACGCTCGGTGCTCGCTGGCCCCCGAGTTGCGGGGCAGAACCCCCCCGATCCACTCCCCCCGCCGCATTCCCTGCTCCCGAGACTTCGGATCGTCATGTGTGGCAGAGGGAGCCTTCAGATGCCTCGGACGCCCCCTCTCGGCCTTGGACCATCATTTCGTGTACGCTGGGCTGGTCTCCCTCGGGGAAGGGGGCTTCCCCTTCCTGGGAGTTTGCCTCTTTCTACGCACTGGAGTGCTCAGAGGACCCGCGCACCCGGGTCATACCTGCTCGCTTGGGTACCTCTCCCGCTTGCTCGAGTACTTCTCCCCCTCGGTCGGGTATCTCTCCTGCTCACTCAGGTATCTCACCCGCTTGCTCAGCTTGCCGGAGCCGCACAAGCCATTCCAAGAAGCAGAAGCACTGGAGGAGGATTCCTCTTCCTCTTCCTCTTCCTCCTCCTCGTCGGGCTCCTCGGAGTCAACGAGCCCCCCGCGCAAGAGGAGGCGCGGATCCAAGAAGGAGCGGCACAGCAGGTGGAGGAGGACGAGCTCCTCCTCCAGGGAGAAGGTCTCCCGTTCCCCCTGTCGTAGCCGGGGCCGTGGGGTGCGCAGCAGATCCCCTCCCCATGACAGGTCAGACTTGAGACGCCTCCACTCCTGTTCCAGGAGGTCTCTTAAGTCCTCCTCCCCAGGGTGGGTCGCCGTTTCTGCGGCTCTGGCGGATCCCGCTCCGACCCCCAGGGCCTCCATGCTCTCCCCCCCACGCCGGGCAGGCCCTGCGTTCTCTGGAGCCCCCGTTGTCTGCCGTTCCTCGGAAGGGATGGGATCTATCACACTCGGCCTGGCGTCCAGGGCGGAGTGCTCGGTCCGAGCCGCATCCCCCGTCGGGTTCCCCGGTGCGGGGCTCCTCCTTGACCCGGGGCGGCTCTCACTCCCCGGTGGGGGGTGGCATAGCTCTCAGTGCCTTTCTTCCTCTTCCCCTCCCTCTCTAGGGGTCTCCTCGGACCCATCCGTCCTGGGGGACGTCCCCGAAGACAAACCCCTTACCCAGAGATCCTGCAGAAGGCCAGGGCGCCGAGGACAAAGGTTCCTCCTTCAGGAGGGTTCTAAGGTTGACCTCCTCTTCGAGGAAGATCAGAACGTCAAACCCCCCCCTGAACCTGCCCCAGGTGGCTTGTGTGGCCTGCGTCCTGGCTCAGGTGGGCCAGTCCGTGGCGGGGCCTAAGGACTCCTTGTGATCCCACTGCTCCCTCAAGCCTCTCCCCTTTGCCAAACCAAGGCAGAAGAGGTTATACATCCCGGAGGACCTGGGACTTGAACCTATGTCTGTAGAGGGTGCCCTCCCCTCTCTTGCCCCAGGCCTCTCGGAGGAGAAACTCCTGGCAAGTTCCATCTCATTCTCACAGGCGGAGGCCATGGCCATGGAGTCTGCGACGTGGTCCTGCCTCCACACCACCTCCTGGCTGGACCTTTGGGCGGGGGCGGTGGCAAGGTTTGCCATGAGGCAGGATTTGAAGAAGGATTCGGAGATGGCACGGTTCAAGGAACTGGTCCTCTCCAGTGCGAAGTCCTAAGGCTATGGCCCCACCGAATCCGTCGCGGCGCGTCGCGTGCGTCCAACACGGGTATCCGTCTATGAGCGTGTCCGTCTTCTGCGAGAGTGGCCCAACCAGACAAACGAGTGACGGTTACAAAACGGACAGTTCAAACTTCAGCAGCACTTCCCGTCATGAAGGGAACGCGCGAGGTTTTGCTCTGACTCGTTGCTGTCAACCAAATTAGAGGCGTTGAACAGAAGGGAAATCTGGACTCATGACATAAATTGAGAACAAGGAAAGGGTGGAGAATATGCAACACTTTCATAAGTTACGACAGCGTCCAGACAAGTTTTTTTTTTAATATTGTCGAATGCTGCCGAAAACCTTTGACTTAATTCACGAATATCAATTACAGAAGATCAGTATCAATGTTAGAAACTTGTAGTAACTCTGAGGTAAGGATTACTGATTTCGAAATTTGTAAAGTTGTACTTTATTTTATTTAATACAGAAATTAAGATACGTAGATTGTGTGTGTGTGTAAACTGAACACTTTGATACAGTAACTTCTGAAACAAAGGTATTTACATAAATGTATCCATTAGAATATAATAAAAAAACTACATGAATCCTTTATCATAACCACAAATCATCACATTTGATTATAACTCAAAGTTGAGCAGGTGGTTCAAATGCAGGTTGTTGTAGGTCTACCTCAATTTCTTCCTTCATGTGGACCCCAGCTCAGAGACGCACGGCTAAAACAAAACGCTTTGTTCCTTGTGTGTCCAGTCCGGCAACACATGTGATGCCACGCACGCTCATGCGCCGTGTGGGGCCACTCGTATTTGAACTAGGATAGTTGATTGAAACGCACAAAACGCTTAGCCATGTTGGACGCACGCGACGCCGCGACGGATTTGGTGGGGCCTTAGGCTTCCTTTCCTCCCAGTTGGCCACTCAGTGGGCCAACTGGGTACTCCGTAGGTGGGATGTCGTTTTGTCTAGGCTCCCCAGGGTCTTTCCCGAAAGGGAAGCCAAGGTCCTCAGGAACACGCCTTTGTCTGGGGACTCCCTCTTCCCAGACCAGTTAGTAGAGAAGTCCCTCGAGAAATGGAGGAAGGCCGACCAAGACTCGCTGGTCTATAGGGCATCCTCCTTTAAGGAGTCATCCCATCGTAGGGTCCAGGGTCCAGCGAGGCCCAGGCAGCAGCAGAGGCATGTAGCTCCCTCTGCTCCCAACTCCCTAGCCATTCCCTCTATGAGCTGGGGTCCCCTAGGGGTGCAGCCCTCCTCCAGGGCCCCATCCTCCTCCTCCTCCATTAGACCAAGGCCCACAGCTTCCCGCAGGGACAAGAACAGCCACTTTGGCTCCAAGAGGAGATAGGAATCGAGGCCCCCCTCCCCTGCCTGTCACCCCAGGTGGGGGGGGGTTGCCTCTCAAATCATTGGCGAAACTGGGAAGATCACGGAGCCAATCCCTGACTGTACAAGTGCTCAAGGACAGTTACCGGATCCCCTTTGTAGACCTCATGCCTCCCCTGTCAGGTGCTCCGGAAGACCGGCTCTTTCTACCCTGCAACCTTGAACACGGAGAGGTCATGCTCGAGAAGGGAGCCATCCAGCAGGTAATTGATGGCTCCCTGGGGTTCTTCAGTCACCTCTTTCTGGTAGAGAAGGCTTCGGTGGCGGGGGGTGGAGGCCAGTCATAGATCTGTCTGTACTGAACACCTTCATCCTCAAAACACCCTTCAGGATGGAGACCCCGAGGTCAGTCCTGGCTGCCCTGAGGGAAGGAGACTTCATGTTATCCCTAGTTCTGAAGGACACTTACTTTCAGATCCCAGTTCATCCATCCAGCAGGAAGTATCTCTGGCTCAGTTAGGGGGGGCAGAACATTCCAGTTCAGGACCCCCTGCTTCGGGTTGTCGACGGCCCGACAGGTGTTCACAAGAGTGTTCTCCCTCGTGTCTTCCTGGGCCCACAGGAGGGGTATTCGCCTCCTGAGGTACTTGGACGACTGGTTGCTCCTTTTCTCCTCAAGGGCAGTGTTAGAGCATCAGAGAGAAGAGTTCCTAGTCTTTTGCGACTCCCTAGGAGCAGTCCTGAATTGGGAGAAGTCCCAGTTAGTCCCCACCACCAGGATGATCTACGTAGGGATGGAGCTGAACATGGAGGTGGCCAGAGCCTTTCCGTCGGAGGACCAGCTCCTTAACATGGAGAAGGTGGCTCGGCCCTTCCTAGAACCCTCTCCCCATCCAGTGAGGGAGTGGCAGAGGCTACTGGGGCAACTTGACTCTGTGGAGAAGCTGGTCCCCTAAGGCAGGAGGTGCCTGAGAGCCATCCAATGGAACCTGAAAGAGAGTTGGCTCCCAAAGAGGGATCCTCCTCAGAAGCTCGTGGCTCCCTCAGAGGCCACGAAAGAAGCCCTCCGGTGGTGGCTAGACGAGGTGAACTCCTGCAGGGGCGTGCCTCTGTCGGAAGTCCCTCCAGACCTCCTCCTGTTCACGGACACATCAAAGGAGGGTTGGGGGCCCACCTTCTCTCGGAGATGAGAGCGGGGACCTGGTCGAAGCCAGAGAAACTTCTTCACATAAATGAGCTGGAGCTTCTGGCAGTGAAGAGGGCCCTCTAAACCTTCGAGCCCCAGATATAACACCGGTCGGTGTGAGACAACGCCACATTAGTGGAGTACGTGAAGAAGCAAGGAGGCCTGAAGATCTGGTTCCTGTGTGACCTGACGGAGGAGATCTTGGAGTGGACCTCAAGCGTCAGGGCCTCCCTGATGGCCAGGTTCATCACCGGAAAAAAAAGAACATCATAGCAGATGGCCTCAGCAGACAGCGCCAGGTAATCGGTTCAGAGTGGTCCCTGCATCCAGAAGTGGCAGAAGAGCTGATAGGAAGGTGGGGGTCCCCCTCCCTGGACCTGTTTGCCACCAGTCTGAACAACAAGCTCCAGGTGTTCTGCTCCCCGGTGCCCAATCCGGCAGCAGTATGGGACCTCTATGCGTTCCCTCTGTTTGGTCTGATCAGGTAGGTCCTAAACCGCCTCAGGATCTCGAGGGGAACGTCCATGACCCTACTGGCCCCTCTGTGGCTGGACAGGGAGTGGTTCCCTAACCTGCAGGCCGCAGCAGTTCAAGATCCATGGGCACTACCACGAAGGTGAGACCTCCTAAGGCAGCCCCATTTCGAGGGGTTCCACGAAGGCCTTCAAGCCCTGTGCTTTCACCAATGGAGGTTGTCGAGCGACTGCTAGTGAGAAGGGGGTTCTCTCAGAGGACCATCTCCCATATGTCGGGCTACCTACGGAAGTCGGTGGTGGCAGTGTACCAGGCCAAATGGAAGACCTTTGTGGACTGGTGTAAGGTCCAGGGCCTCTAGCCCTTGGAGGCCAAGATTACCCACATAGCTGACTTCCCAGCCCACCTGAGACTCGACAAAGGGAGGTCTGTTCCAGCTCTAAAGGGCATGAGGGCCTCTTTGGGCCAGGCTTTCCATCTGAAGGGCTTAGACCTGGGTGGCTCCAAGGACCTGGCCATGCTCCTGAGGAGTTTTAAACAACAGTCCTTACCTGGGGCGGTCAAGGCTCCCCAGTGGGATGTCGCCAGGGTCCTGGATTCACTCAGGAAGCCTCCGTTCGAGCCCCTTAAGGACATCTTGGATAGGGACCTCACCCTCAAGATGGTGTTCCTTCTTGCCCTGGCCTCCTCCAAGCAGGGTGGGGAGCTACACGACCTGTCGTACTTATTGGCTCACTCCAGGGGGTGGAAAGAGCTCACCTTTTAGTATGTTCCCACGTTCGTGGCCAAGACCCAGAACCCATCAGTCTGGGATGACAGAGATTTCCTCTTGTGTCCGGTTCGGGTGGTGAGAAAATACTTGAGCAGGACAGCTCACCTCAGGCCAGGAATCGAGAACCTCTTCGTCACCATGGGCTGAAACAAGAAAGCGGTCTCCAAGAACACCATTTCATATTGGTTGAGGGAGACAATCAAGAGGGCGTACGAGCGGGCTGGGCTCCCTGCGCAGAAGAATGCTAAACCCCATGACATCAGAGGTATCGGGGCCTCCCTCTCTTTCTCGAAATATATGGCGGTCTCCTAAGTCCTCAGGGCAGGTGTTTGGAGTAGGCAGTCCACTTTCACAGCCCATTACCTGAAGGACTGCACGAGGAGGTCCCTCGGCTCCTTCGAGATCAGCCCCGTGGTGGTGGGGTAGCACAGAGTATAACACCCCCCTTCTCCTCCTGGGGGTAGGGGGCCGGGATAGGTGTGGATGTGGGTATGAATGGCAGTTCCCTATGTGATTCCTGTTCCTCCCCTTTTCTCCTGCCTACCTTCCCCTCCCTTACCCCTGGGCCTCCGGACCGGGATTCAGCCCAAGGAGTATTCAAGGTAAGCCTTACGGATCACCTGACAGTTTCAATACAAACCATTGCTTTACGGACTTGTTCTGGTTATGCCCAGGTCTTCGCCAGGTCCTTTGGGGTTCCTTCTCGGGTCACAGCTCCCTCCGAGTCCCGGGCCTCTCCTCCCCTAGAGTCTCCCTCCTGCTAAGGACTAAGTCTCCTGTAAAAGCAGTTCGAGGTAAATATACTGTGCTGGAACAAATAACAAATCCTTACTATCCCCACTTTCTTAGGGTAGGAGAACCAGGCTTTTCGAGCCATACGAGGAAAGACTGGCGAGAGAGTCAGAGGTCAGGCGGGCTTCGACCCTCAAGGCATGTATCTGGCGAGGTAGGCCGAATAACTGGAATTTTCTGGTCGGTTCCAGATTTGACAAATCCAGGTATCTCCTATAAAAGCAGGAAAAATACAAATTACTAAAAATTTGTTATTTAATAGCTAATTTACTTTATCTTGGAATTAAAAGATTTTCATATGTTAACCAATGGGGAATTTTTAGTTGATAAGAAATTCATTGGCTCATGGGAACGAATCATGGAACCAAGAATTCAAGACGTACAGTGAAGCTCCTTACCCACAAGGCTGACAAGAGAGGTATAAGTTATTGCTGCCTCTCACCTATAAATCCCTGTTGCTCTCAGGTATTCGTTGCTTGAGAGTTGGCATCAACCCACCCTGACCTTGGTAACTTTGTAGTGCTTTTGTCGCACATAGCCATACTATGAGTCTTTATCATATCACCGAGATTCATATATATGCATTAAGCTACAAATGCCCTTTAATATCTAATTCACTCTTCCTTGGGATTAATATATTTTCAATTAAGTTAACAAAAGGGGAATTTTTCAGTTAATAAGAAATTCGTCCGCTCATGGGCACAAACCACGGAACCAAGAATGCAGGACGTACAGTGAAGCTCTTTACCCACAAGGCCATCACGAGGGATACAAATACCTCACGAGAGTATTTGTTGTTTTAGAGTTGACACCAACCCACCTCAACTTTGATAACTTTGTAGTGCTTTTGTTGCATGTAGCCATATTATGAGTTTCATCACATCACTGATTTATATAGTATATGCATTAAGCTACAAATGTCCTTTAATATCTAATTCACTCGACCTCAGAATTGAAATATTTTCAAATATGTTAACCAAAAGGGAGTTTTTTAGCTGATAAGAAATTCGTCGGCTCATGAACCACGGAACCAGTAATTTAGAGCATACAGTGAAGTTCTTTACATGCAACAATGAATACCTGAGCACGACAGGGGTTTGTAGGTGAGAGGCAGCATAAACCTATATCCTCTTACGGTGGCGGTGTGGTCTAAGGCTTCATCGTGCATCCTGAATTTGTTGGTTCAATGGTTCGTGCCCATGAGCCAACAAATTTCTTATCAACTAAAAAATTCCCCTTCGGTTAGCATATATAAATATATTAATTCTGAGGTAGAGCGAATTAGATATTAAAGGACATTTGTAGCTCGATGTATGTATATGAATCACAGTAATGTGATACAACTCGTATAATGGCTGCGTGCAGACAAAAGCACTACAATGTTACTGAGGTCGAGGTGGGTTGATGCCGACTCCAAAGACAACGAACACTTGAGAGCCACAGGTATTTGTAGTTAAGAGGCAGCATGAACTTATATCTTCTTGCGGTGGCAGTGTGGTCTATGGCTTCATTGTGCATCTTGGATTTGTTGGTTCGATGATTTGTGCCCGTGAGCAGACAAATTTCTTATCAACTAAAAAATTCCCCTTCAGTTAACATATATGAAAATAATATTAATTCTGAGGTAGAGGGAATTAGATATTAAAGGACATTTGTGGCTCGATGTATGCATATGAATCATGATAATGTGATATGACTCATGCAATGGCTACGTGCGGACAAAAGCACTACAACATTACCGAGGTTGAGGTGGGTTGATGCTGGATCCAAAAACAACGAACACCTGAGAGCGACAGATATTTGTAGTTGAGAGGTGGCATAAACTTATATCCTTTTGCAGTGGCAGTGTGGTCTAAGGCTTCACTGTGTGTCCTGAATTTGTAGGTTCGATGGTTTGCACCCATGAGCCGACAAATTTCTTATCGACTAAAAAATTTCCCTTTGGTTATCATATATGAAAATATATTAATTCTGAGGTAGAGCAAATTAGGTATTAAAGGACACTTGTAGTTCAATATATATATATTTAATGTATATGTATAGATATATGTATGTATATATGTATATGTACATATATATATATATATTATACTATATATATATATATATCTATATATATATATAGATATATATATATCTGATATATACATATATACATATATACATATATATTATATATATATATATATATCTATATATATATATATATATCTAAAAATTTAAAATTTTAAATATATATATATCATATATATATTATGTATATATATATTATATAGATATATATATATAATATTATATAAATATATAATATAATATATATATTAGACTAATTATATTAATATATATTATATATATATAATATATATATATTATATACGTACATATATATATACATATATATACATATATATATATATATATATACATATATATATATATATATATTTATATATATGTGTGTGTGTGTGTGTGGTGGTGTGCGTGCGTGCGTGCGCGCCCCCCTGTAGTGTACCAGACTGCCCCACGAATAGTTAAAACCTGTGAATACTTATAACTACCTATCTTGAAAGTTCAAATACCAAGTGTATACCTTAAATAACATACTACTTCAAATATACCTTAAATTACTATCCTATTACTGTATTAATCTTTGAGATTATCTTACTTGATACTATAATGAGGTTATGACTTTCCATACGTATGTCATTTAATCAAGGCCAAACGGCTGGTTCGATGATCATGAAACTTGGCAGGGTTATAGTGGGGACCCCTAAGATGGTTTATAATAGGGTTTCATACTACCTCCCCACCACCCCACTCCCTCTGAAGGGGGTGGGCTGAGAAGGGATTCCTTGAAACAGAGCTGGTTCTGTTCATGAAATGGGGCTGGTTGTGCCCGTAGAGCTAGTTACCTTACGAATTTATCATACATAATAGTTAAAAAACACTATATGAAGCAGCAGATGAATATGCTTTTAGTAAGGATTGATAAAATTGCTAGTATATTATTAATATAATTTCAAAGTCACCTTAAACATTTTACCATTAAAAATATGTGCATACAGCCAATAACAGAGAGAGAGAGAGAGAGAGAGAGAGAGAGACCTTTGAATCGGCAACATCATATATGTAATCGTCATGAGTGAAATCATGAATTATTTCAGGGACATAAAAAATAATAATGAAGAGAGAGAGAGAGAGAGAAAGAGAATAACTCCTTACAATATCAAAAGACTGAAATGAACTTCTATGGGCAACAGTCCTTCCTCTCTGCCATTACAAACATAAGTGAGAGAGAGAGAGAAAAAAAAAGAAATTTATTATTTAATCTCATTAATCTTAATGTTATTTGAAAATATGTACTGTTAATTATTATTTTGTCATGAAATGTAGTTTAAAGATACATACATACACTTCTAACACTTCCAGCCAAAACGCAGGGAGTGAGTTACCATTACGACATACATATCTTGTGGGGCAAGAGAGAGAGAGAGAGTTATCCTTACTTAAAAATGTGAAATAGAAAGATTATTGTATTTCTTTAAAATACTATCACATGAATATTCTAGGTACATCTATACTATTATTATTATTATTATTATCATTATTTATATGCTGGAAACAGACCTTTCAAACGTATTTTATTAAAAATAATGGCAGAATTCACAGAACTGATTTTATATAAAATTCTTTCAATTCTCCTTATAATTTGTCGTTCTGGCACGCTGGTATTATAAAGTAGCTGTCCAATATTCATCGTACTGTAGGTCGTCAACGGAATTTCAGGCTGGTGTTATCAAAGGTAACGGGTTATCAGGGATAGGCTGGGGTCGTCAACAGGTATACAGGTGTGTCTCGTAGGTCGGGAACAGGCCGTAGTCGTCAGGGGTCTATGTTCTTCTTTTCTGGTTTTTTTTCTTATAGGCGTCTACATGTTTAGGCCACCTCGTTTGGCAATCTTCGGGATGGGATCGCTGAGTGCAAAGGTCTGTGTTGGATGGATTCACGTTAATTATTGCATTCAGGTGATTTGGTGACTTGAGGAGATGGGCACCTCACTTTTCATTGGGCAATACCTCTGACGTCATGAGCGATGTCATCAGGGGGCTGGCTGCTGGTTGGCTGTCCTCTTCGTGGGCGTAGCCTCATCCTTATTGGTGATGGTGGAGGTCCCCTCGAAGGACGTTCTACCAGGTCGTCCTCAGGGCGAGAGCCTGAGCTTCGATCACTCTCAGGGTTACTAGGGACGTCCTCAGGATGAGAGCTAACGCTCCTATCATCCTCAGGGTCCCTCTGGTGCGATGGTCGTTGTGGGTAATTGTCTGCTATTCTCCTGACGGCGGTGGGGAGGAGGAAGGTCTCCTGTGTGACGTTCAAACTAGGCTTCTCCCTTCCGATGTGCAGCGCTTCTAAGATTTGCAAACGCCGTAGATCGGGTGCTTGGTCGATAACCTCAAAGTTACCGACGATGCATATAAAAGAATCCGCTGCTGCGACATCGTCGGTAACTTCGAGGTTATTGACCAAGCATCCAGTCTACGGCATTTGCGAATCTTAGAAGTGCTAACAGTATTAATTACCTCATAGTAAACATTAGTGCAAACTAACAAGAATGGAGTTAACGAAGTAATTCTCCATAGAGAGGAAATAAGATTACACAAAATGTTGGTCTCACCAGAGACAATGGCAATTTCACAAAATATAGAGATTAGGAAGTAACACTAAATCAGAAATGAAATCAAAACAATGTATAAATGAGCCAGGCTTCGAAAATATCTCTAAAGCTATAGCAGTTTTTGCTGGCTAAATATTTTCCTAGTCGGGAATGATAAGCGCCTAGGATAGGGCACTGTGCCAATTATGGCACTTTTATGATAGTAGTTCATGATGAAGTATTAATTTATAAGGCCAGAATAGGACTCGGCAGAGTCTTTACTCTGGGACCGGTTAGCTGCTGACGAAGGGGGATTGGATGAGGTAATGGTATTCAGGATGGGCTTACCCGTTGGGAGGACTGACTCTGGGGCGGTCTGCAAGGTCGTACCGTTGGTGGAGTGTCCACTGTGGTCAAGGGTGTTCTGGAGGATTCCTATTGGAATTGGCTCTTCCTCGACTGGCGGCATGGGTAGTGGGGCCTAGCCAGCGGAGGGAAAGCGACTGGGACTTAGAGCTCCAGGAGGGAGACTCGAGTCTTGCCTTGGCACTGGCACTGAGACCGTTCCTGGCTTAGTGAAAGGACTCGCATGTTTCGCAACATCCACGAGGGATGGAGCCTGGCATTGCCTGGCACCTTCAAGTGGCACTGGCGGTGCAAAGTTAATTCTTGGAGGCCTGTGGAACAGGTCTGGAGCTGTGAGGGTGGGGGCCCTGATACGGTACAAAGGTAGGAGGAGACTTAAAATCATGTCCTAGCAGGACGTCATAAGCTCCTGGTATATAAGTTGCTACTGCCATGGTACACATCTTAGAACGGTGAGGTCGTATGACTCTCAACCGGGTAGTAGGCAAGAACATCTTGACGTGGTTCAGGCGCTCTATCGGGATGAATTTGTGCCTATCAACCTGTGCTTCATAAGGAATTTTATCCTCTCGGATGATGGATACCTGCACACCAGTGTCGTCAAAAACTTGGACCTGGTGGGCAGGATAGCGACCTCTGTGAGGTGTGACAAATATGGGGCCCTGAGCAGGAGGGCCTAGAGCTGAAGGATTCATCACAGCCATAGCAATGACAGAAACAGGAGCTTTCTTGAGTCACAGAAACTCTTGCTTAAATCAGGCCTGGGCCTGTTGTTTCTGTTCCAATGGCCGTTATTCTTATTATTAGGATGATGGGGTAGTCCATTCTAGGAGTAGCGGCAGCTTGCTGAGGAGGATCCACCTTTGAGAGGCACTACTCCGTGGTGTGACCTGGCTTATTGTAACGACCACACACAGGTTTCCATGGAGGAATATTGGGGCTCTGGGTAGGCTGAGAGGTGGCAGCAGGAGTGAGAGGGAGAGCAGGGCGTATTTTCTTTTTTAAAGAGCTTTGCAGCGGATGGTGGGTGTCATAGGCATCTGCCCATTTACAGCACTCCAAAATAGTTTTAGGGGCCTTGTCCACCAAGTGGGTGGCAAGATCAGGGAGAGCATAGGAAAGGAAATCCTCTAATTGGAAGAGTTCTAAGACCTCCTCAACAGATGTTGCATTTGAGGCCTTCGTCCACCTGTGGAGTGCCAGTGTCTTCTTGGCTACCCACTCTCTCCAGGTTTGGTTAGCCTCCTTGGTCATAGTCTTCCATTTCTGCCTCCACCGGTCTGGGGTCAACTCATAAGCCCCAAGGATTGCCTCTTGGACGAGGGTGAGATCTTGTCGCTCATTCAGGGGAAGGACCTCGAATGTAGTCCGCCTTTTGCCAGTGAAGTGCTTGCCAAGAAGGAGGGCCACTTCCTGAGGGGTTGGACTGAAGTTCTTGAACACCTGCTCGACATGATCGAGCCAGGTGTCAGGTTCGTTATCATCCCAAGTCCTAATGAGGTCGCCCGTGATGTGGAGGTGAGAGTGTGAAGGAGGGGGCACAGGGGGCATGGCACTTGGGGGTGCCAGAGTGGCGCTCTGGACTGCCATAGCCAGTTGGTGTGCTCTTTCTTTCTCCGTTTCAGCTGCTTGGAATGCTCTCTCAGCTGCTTCTCTTTTCTCTCATGCTTCCCTCTCAGCTGCTTGGAATGCTCTTTCAGCTGCTTCTCTTCTCTCTTGTGCTTCCCTCTCAGCTGCTTCTCTTTTCTCTCGTGCTTCTCTCTCCTTCTCACTTTCAACTCCTCTCTTGTGGGCTGCTTCCTTCAGCTTATCGTTTACCCAATTGATCAGTTTTGCACCCTCCAGCCCCATGGCTCTTCCGGCTCTTGCTGCATTACTGGCCATCTCCTCAGCAGTAAAGCGCTAGTAGACTAGCCTGAGAATAATAGGATGGAAGGCAGTCGCAAAACTGCAAATGTCGCCAGGGGTATGCGGAATACTCAACATCAATACCTGGCAAGATGACCGTAAAATCCCTGCAAATACAGTTACTACTGCCGTGTAGCACGACAGAAAACTCACGCCATAAAATCTCTGTAATTTACAGTTTGATAATGGATTTGGCAATAAATTTTGTAAACGCGGAAAACTCAATGCAAATATGGCTGTGTGAATAAAAAGGAAGGAATCTGGCCACAAATCCATGGTAAACTCAACTTGAAAAGTTGTGGGATAGCAAATGAATTTTGTAAGCGTGGAAAACTCAACGTGAATACGGCTTTGTAAATAAAAAGAAGGAATCTGGCCACGAATTTCACGGAGAACTCAATGTGAAAATTCATGAGGTAGCAAATGAATTTTGTAAATGCGGAAAACTCAATGCGAATACAGCTTTATGAAATAAAAAAGAAAGAATCTGGTCATGAATTCACGGAAACTCAACGTGAAAAGTCTTGAGGTAATAAATGAATTTCGTAAACATGGAAAACTCAATGCGAATACGGCTTTGTGAAGAAATAAGAAAGACTGGTCACGAATTTCACGGAAACTCAACATGAAAAAACGTTGCCCGTGCAGTTGATAATATAAAATGTATATATGTGGTCTCCCTTTTTTTTTATATTGTCTCGAGGACGAAGGCAAAAAGGGGATAAAAATAATTTTTCCATTTTAACCAATACAAATCCCTGGTCTGTCTTACCCCTTCAACCTAGCTATGCTCAGAATTCGTATTTTAAACGCTAGCTTGCATACATTAAAGGGAAGAGGAAGAACCAGAATAAAAATCTCTCACCGCTGTATAATCTGCCTCCACCCAACTCCCTAACATATATCCCTTTTTCACCCTAGCTCTCGCAAACGTAAGACCTTCCAATTCCGCCAATTTAAATCCCCGGAGAATTAGGCCTGCACACAGGTCGGCTAGACAGAAAGGGGGGGACTGACCTTTCAAGGCTGCATTAGGGAAAGTTAGGGTAAGGACACTATGTGCCCTTTGTGTAATAAATATTTGCCCTTATTATTACTCTCTGCACAGAAAGAAAAAAAAATGTTTACCTTTGATTTTCCATATTCTAACGTTAAGAATTTATGCTGTCACTTTGTTTTCTTTCTTACTTATTGACTCTTTTGTCCTTTTGTTCAGAAACGGCAATGGATAGGGCTCGAGTAGACATGTGGCCAGGGATTTAATTCTATCCTGTTTAGACCTGCAAACGACCGAGAGAGAGAGAGAGAGAGAGAGATAGAGTGCGCTCAGACAAGGAACAGCGCGTTAATTCATGTCAAAAAATAAAAACGAAATATCTTACAACACGAGATTCGTCCATTTAAACTTGGAATTCACGAAATATGGCACATAATTCCATTTTGAATTTTGCTCCCTAAATACCTCTGTGCTTAATGGCACATAAAAAGGAAGATATGGTTCAAATTTCTCTCTCTCTTCTCTCTCTCTCTCTCTCTCTCTCTCTCTCTCTCTAGTCTATCGGCATACACGTGGTCTATCTTCCTATCGCTATAATGGCAGTCAGATTTTATACCCCTAACTAGAATTTACCTTTTTCCTGTTGTGGAGAATTGTGAAACCTTGTTTTTTCCTTGCTCATAAAAATATTAAAAGCATTAAAATTAATTTCTTTCGTGATACAAGCTTAACAATCACTGTGGCTGGAAATGAAAATTATTTTTCTCATGATTCTAGCATAAGGTCGCCATTTTGTCCTGGAAAATGTAATCTAACACTAAAAAAAATTGGCCTTGAATGGAGGAACGAGAGATCACAACAAAAGAAAAGCGAAAAAAAACTGGCAGAAGGCAGATGTAACTGAGGAAGGAGGAATTTACATAAAAGCTAGACTTTAGTTTTAAATGCACAATATTTACATTAATTTACATAGGTCCAGGAATTAATAAGGTGGTTGATTGTCGATTGACCGGAAACACGTGGCTGGGATTGTAATGTAAGACTTATTTCAAGGGGTTCCCAATTTCTCCCACAATCAGGCACAGTGTTTGTCTGCAAAGAGATTGCATCCTTGCATGAGTACTAAGGCGATTGACACGTGGGGGAGCGTTACACACTACTTTCTTTCAGTCTAAAATTTTACAACCCACTCAAGGGGAATGGAATGACTGGGAGTTTACACAGAAAGAACTATTACATTACTTGAATTAACTAGGGGATGTTTACTACTCCGTGAACCAAAATTGGGGGAGTGAGGTGCTAAACAAAGGAGGGGTGAGGGGGGGAGGATGCCTTGGAAGAATGGAAATGAAATACAGACAAAAGGCAAAACAATTCCCTGATTGAACTGAAATTTACTCTCAGAGTACATGGAAATCCTGGGCTTGATAGTGTTCTTATCTGCTGATATTCCTGTGCACTATAGAAGTATAAAAATACTTGGGATTTCCCCAGAGGAGGCAGGGGGAGCAGAAGGGGGGAAGTGGAGTCTGCAGGGCGAGGTCTGAGGAAGTTCTGAGTTGTTCTAGTTCTGAGGAGGAGCTGCTGTGTTCCTGCTATTTTAAAATCTCGCCTGGTAGGCTCCGCCCAAATCCGGATTTTCCCTGTGGGGGTAAATTCAGGACAGCCAATGGAAGCAAAGAGAGTTTTTCTAGAGAACGGAGGCTTTCAGTTCATAGGGGCAACTTGCATATAGGCAAGGATGAATGAGTCTTGTTATAAGAAATCTTAACTTTCCTTGGTTCTGGCTTAAAATCTTGAACTATATATATATATATATATATATATATATATATATATATATATATATAGATATATATATATATATATATATATATATATATATATATATATATAATATATATATTATATATATATATATATATATGTATATAGTGTGTGTGTGTGTGTGTTTGTGTATACATATATAGTAATAACCTTCCTATCATTATGTAGCAATTAAAATTGCACAACTATTATTGTGTATGATCTTAGTGCCATCTATTGTTTACTGATCGTAGCGTCCATCATGTATGAAATTACGTCGTTTTTCACGTATGTAATCCTTGGAAGTGCTTGCTTCCAAGTTCTATACAGATAAAACTTTGAGTTCGTCGTCCGGTGGCTTGCGATTCATTTGTTCTTTGCAGTAATTACGTGGTTATTTGTTATTATTTTTGTTATATATTTTGATGTGATTTGAAGTGAGTAAATTTTTTTGTTTAATTTCAACTTTAGTTTGATAATTCACCTCGCATATCTACTTTACCTACATGAAGTGTTGCCCTCATCACTGAGAATTGATGAATAGTTCGAGTGAAAAGCTGAAGTTGTGACTATATATATATATATATATATATATATATATATATATATATATATATATATATATATATATATATCATATATATCATATATATATATATATTATATATATATATAAATATAGTATTTTATATCTATTTATATATATATATATATCTATATATATAATATATATTATATTTACTATCTGATAAGGTATTTTATATATATATATAATATTTATATATATATCTTATAAACTAAATTTTCTGGATAAGGGTTTATAAAATTATTAACAGTCTGCCTTCACAAAAAATTTTTAAGCCGACTCCCTCTTACAATGTCCAAAATAAAAAAAAGATATTCGCTACCATCCCTTTTATCTCAGATAATAAGTTCTTAAGTAAAGTGAAACGCATCATTAAACTAGAGTTTGGCTGCCTTAGTGTGCATCTTATCCCTATCAATCCTCTTAGGACTTACTCATTTTTCAACTACAAAGGCCAACTGCCGACCGTTATGAGATCCAACATTATTTACAAATTTATGTGCTCAAGATGTCCTGGTACTTACGTTGGTTCTTGCCGAAGGTTGTTGCAGATGAGATATTGCAGTCACTTATATATATATATATATATAAGTATGTATGTATGTATGTATGCCTTAACCTATCTTTAGGTAAGAAACCAAGATTCTGAGTGCCCTGTAATGCTTCTGGAAACTTATATGATCTTGTAAATTCCTTTGGAATGCAAGAAGTCAGAAATTAGATGTGGCTTATATTTTGAGATGTGGTAGGAATGATGAGTTAGGATGAGAATGAAGAATTCACAACCTCCTCTCACTCAAGTAACATGACCTGTCATGACCGCCTTTATGATCAAGAACAAGTCTGACTATGTGTAAAAAATTGGGAGTAGAAATTGCTCAAAACCTGTTACTCACTTTTAAACTGTTTTACTTGGCCAGCTATCACATTGTTATAGGTTTCAATAAACTTGCTCTACCAAAATGAGTTTAAGTCCTAAGAATGATATTCTTCCATTTCTCAGAAGAAATGCGCCAAAAGGAGGTCTTATTCCAGGAGTACAGTACAGTAATTGGTTTTCTGTAGGTAAAGCCTGCCTTGTCCCTTGTTTTATGATAGAAGACAAGGAAGGAATGGCAAAGTGAATTGTGAAAAGTTTCGGGTTATCAGTCATTTTGATCTTTGCAATTAGTTTGGAACAACAATTCCTCAGTGATCAATTCTGGACTGTATAATTTTCCAAGATATTTACTTTTGCCTTGCCAGTCTAATTATAAGAAGCACAATTAAGTATAAGATTGGCAGTGTTGACAAAAAACATTGCTTCTTCTGCTTTATCAGCTCTGCTTGATGTAACAGATTCCACAAGTGAAAAGTATGTCTAAAGCCTTGCTTTGTTAGGTCACTTCAGTGAAAAAAAATGTTATGTACATGAACATGCTACCAAAAAATATCACTCAGTATGAATATTCCTATTATGAAACTTAGATGCACCCAAACATGTCATCTGGTCGATATCATCATGAAAGATCCAAAGATCTCAATTATCTATTATACTGAAAGATTTTGGAAGACAGCATGAAGTGACCATCAAGGAAGGCGATGTTAAGTTGAAAGAGAGAGGTTTTGATTCGAGAAACCTACATAATTGACTTGAGAGAAGAATGATGCAAAATCTAGTGTAGGTGTTTCCAAAATAAAACTTGACTGACTTACACGAATCATGCACTGTCAACTATTGGTTAAGAGATGAATTGATTTGAGAAAGAAGAAATCACTATCTTGAGGTTGAGCATCCAAATCCATGAAGACTCCCATTTTTACTACATGGTCAAACATGTCAATTTTAGCTCAGAGCTAAATAGGCATATCTTTTCCACTATGCATAATGTTTTTTCCAATCCTACTGTATTGCATACCTTTGGTTTTGTAGCCAATGTGATTTTTTTTCATTGTGTATGATTAGTGATACTGAGCATTTTTTCTTATTTAAGCCCAAGAAGTAGGTACTATTGGAGAATATTATATGCTGCAGTTGTTGGTCTTGTACCTGAGGCATATGTTATAGCGTTTTGCCGTAGAGCAGGTAACGAAGCAACACCCTAAGGGCAGGTGTTAATGGTTTGTCCAGTTGGCAGATTATGGTTTTGTAGCTATGGTGAGTTTGCTGTAATCCCATTGTTATTTTTCTTTTGTAAACAAGGAATGAGTGTATACTTTACAAAGTTGTTTTTTAATAGAAGTGCATGATTTCTGGCTGGCGATTCTGCAGTGCACACTCCTGTACTTACTTTCCTCCATTTATTATTAAATGTAAATTATGTGTATTGCATATTTGGGCTGGCTTTAAAGGGAACCCATATAACACATTAAGGATTTTCGTAAGGATAGACCTTCACTGTGTCTCTCATCAATTTAGGGACAATAAAAGACCTACAGAGAAGGGTTGGAGAGTGACAGGTGTCTTTAGAGAGGGATGGCTAAAAGGTGATTGTGAATGAAACAGAAGTTTTGGTGAGCAGTAGGGAAGACAGAGGCAGAATAATAATACAAGAAAGAGGGGACTCGATTATAAAACAAGTGGAAAAGTTTGAATACTTAGGATCTACATTAGCCAAGAGGTAGCATGTAAGATTGAAGTTGACAGTAGGAAGAAAGCTGCGTTGGGGAAGTGGAGAGAGGTAGCTGGAGAAGTATGTGATAAGAAAATGTCAGTCAAGTTAAAAGACAAGATCTACAGCACAGTGATAATATCGGTGTTAATGTACGGATCGGAAACATGGGCTCTAAGAAGAAAAGAGGAAGTAAAGCTTGAGAGAACAGAGATGAGAATTCTGAGGTGGATTATGAGAATATCGCTGCTTGAGAGATTAGAAAATGACGAAATAAGATGGGCAGGCTTAGTAAAGATTACAGAAGTGATAAGAGAGGCACGACTGAAATGGCATGGGCATGTGTTGTAGATGATGAGGAGGGAGTGAAGAGAGTGGGAAGAACCTGTTAGAGGAAGAAGATCGAGAGAGAGACAGAGAGTTAGACAGCGTGGTAATGTAAAGGCACTGGAGAAGGCGCACCAGGCAAGCGACCCCTTAATGTAGGGATAATGGTGTGAAAGAAGAACTTTTTTTATAATTACAGTGCTTGCATTGATACTACTGCCCTTGATCCAAGATAACATGAGGTAGGCATGGACGCAGGAGCATGTATTCAAAAGAGGAGGAAATGAATAGTACTAATTTCTGAGAAATTTTTTTTTTCCTGGCATTTCCAATATCCCTACCTGGTGACAGAAATTGAAAGAACTTTTAATACTAACTATTATTGTTTAATTATTCTTCCTTCAAAGGTTCGTTTGTGGACGGCATGCCAAATGTGGTGCATGAAATGTTAGTGAGATTGTAAGAGGAGAAATGTTGGGACTACAGCTGAGGTACGGTTGAAAATGACATCAGGTTATGATTTGTAAGGAAGATATGGTTCACTGGACTGTTGTCAACCACTGGGTTTTTGGGTTTTTTTAGTTCATCGGATAACCATGGTACTTCTAGGAAGTTTGTGGATTTTTGGGATCACATCACAGACGACTTTGATCAAGATACCATGCAGGTAACCATGAGAAAACAACTCGACAAGGTGAATGTCATCATTCTCATGAGGTAGGTTGTTCAGTGAGAGTCCCTGTCAAAGGGTACAGACACTTCCTTCTAAGAGTCATATTCACGAGGACACTATGTCTGCTCCAAGGAAAATGTACCAAGGAGTTCCAGGACACTGGACAGTGACTGCAGTTAATATCTTTTGTCATCCCGCAACCTAATCCCAAGAGGACGCAGTCCCATTTTTGCCTATCTTGTAAAAGGCAACGTGAAAAGATTAAAAAAACAACTGAACTCCTGACAAGGTTACATGACTGGACTGGCAGGCATTTCATATTCTTCATTGTTACTACTGAGGAAGAAAAGACAACAACCCAGCCCCAATAGGAAAGTTCCACACGTGCACACCAGAAAGGGCCTAGTGGACAGAGTCCATACGTCTCCTAGAGAGTCAGACAACAATGTGAATATCCCTGGGTTTTTTTGAGGATATGGTCTCCTTCACAGAAGTACAGAAATGGAGAGGGAAGCCCAACAATCTTCACCTAACATAGCCTGAGAAACTGACAAAGCCGCTACATATAATCAAAGATGAGGGGAGAAACATGACATGACAAGGCCATGGGAGAAACATCAACAGACCAAACCTTGGGATAAACATCAAAATACTATGCCATAAAGTATTATTAACAGACAAGGCCATGGAAGAAACAACAGACAAGACCAAGGGAGAAACCAATATACAAGACTTCAGCTACCAAAACCATGGGAAAAGCATCGATATACAAGGCCATGAGAGTAACATCAACAGGCAAGACCATAGGAGAAAGTGAACGAAAAGCAAAATTTTACGAAGCAAGTGAATCTTAGAATAAATTCTGAAAATGGCAGATGCTGTCTTCAAAGATTGCAGTAATGGAGTGTGTTTTAAGAGTTGTTGAATGTGAAGGATAGTTGAGAGGCAGGTCTTGTAATGAATGCAAGAGTGGATAAGAAGAACAGTTAATAATGCTGTAGAAAGGTCCAAATGATTTGATAGGATTGCAGGTGAGATATTGCGGTATGGAACCAGTGGTGTGACCGAGCAATTGCTCATGTTGTGTAAGGCATGTATGGAGGAGGAAAAGGTTCTGAAGGATTAAGTGAGAGGTGCTTATGAGAATTATAGGTCAAAATGTTTTGAAACAGTTCTGGGAAGTATAGAATAATAGGATGTTGACTTCTTAAAAGTAAAACAGGTAACAGCAGGATTAATAGGGAAAGGTCATTATGGGTTCAGACATGGAAGAGGATTTATTCTTATGAAACAGTTGCATGGTAAGGTTTTATAGTAGTCTATATGGGGAATAAGGAATGTTAAGGGGAGTTGAAAATGTAGAGGTATAAGAATGAACCAGAAAAGTAAAGTTCACACAAGGGAGAAGAAGAATAAGTGTCCTGAGGTGGTTTGCTCACGTGGAGAGAACAATTTACAGTAGTTGAGGTGAAAGAGGTTCACACACTGAACTCCTGGAAGAACTTCAAGAGGGTCATGGGCATAGAAGACTTGGCCAGCGCATCCACTTCCATCTACAGCCCAGGGAACTGCTTCAGTGCCCCCAGGAGTCTTGTGACTGGGCCAGCAACATAAGGACTTGTCAATTAAACTGTTACAAACAATCTCACCTCTCCTCTGACATGTCTTTTACATAGACAGATTTTTAAGGTGCTTCTGAATATATTCATTCTGGTTCTTGAATTATAGGCTGTTCAATTTCTTCAGTAACTGGGAAAGACAAATCCAGCTATATTTAATTACTGGAAATTCATTGACAAAAAGGGGAGGCGGGGCTGTGAACCAACGATCTACATTACAAAGAGACTGCTTCGAGCTGAACTAACTCACAAAAATGGATTAATTAGCAACACCGTTACCAGTTGTAGTATTCAATTACAACCGCATTCCTGAGAATTTTTTTTTACTGGAAAAAGAAAAGAAAAAAAAACATGGATTACTTTGAGAAAACGTAACACTAATGATCTGCTGAAGGGGGAAAATTAGAATATTATCATTATTTTAATATTAAAATTTTATTTTCTAGAGAGTCACGAGAGGCTCATTACAAAACAAACATACAACTTAATACTAAGAATTTTATTTGAAATGACACGAGATGGAAATTAGTATGTATATTAAATTTACCTCAAAACGATTTCTGGGTCGGAGTTCACGATGTCGGTCGTCCGATTGACGACTAGTGACATGCAATAGGTACGCACAGGTGAGTGAAGACACGGAAGGCCTGGAAAGATAGATAGATACTCGACTTGCAGACTCTTTGTAGGTCGATACCTCGCTCATGTCAGACAGTACAAGACGGCCGTTCGTAAGAGGCCAAAGTCACAAACGAGGTAGGTACCCTGAATGATGTGATCCGATTTTTGCCTTTATTATTTGCTAAAGGACTTCTCCGGAATATTAAAAGGACTTCTGTAGCAAGCACAATGTGCAACAGTGAGTTGGAGAACGAGCTAGAAGAGACAGTTACGTAAACAATCTAGAACTTAAATTTTTTCTAATGTGTGTGCATTATTATTATTATTATTTTATTAAAAGTAATGGCTACTTCAGCAGCGTTACACTTGTAGAGATTCTTCTCTATTTTGCGAATAGCGGCTTTTTCCATGCTACTTAAACAGGCTAGCAGAGCGCCTATAGAGGTCATGATCAAATACAGTGTCAAAATAGGTGTATATATTTGAATTTTACAGATAAACTATGATACCATAGTCACCAAAGTCATTAACGATTTTCTCTCTCTCTCTCTCTCTCTCTCTCTCTCTCTCTCTCTCTCTCTCTCTCTCTCTCTCTCTCTCTCTTAAAGCGAGCTTTCGTCTGGAGCTGCCAGACATCCTTGGGCTGGGAAGCTGAGGGTGGACTGATCTTGGTGTGGTGTCCTTCCTCCTTATATTTGGGGTTGACAGCAGGGGGTCTGCCCCATGCTGATCTCCTATTGGCTGGTGGCGGTGATTCTTCGTTTTCATTGGTGGCTTGAGCTAGGTCTCAAGCCACTTTCTCCAAGCCGATGGTTGCGATGCTGCAGATCCTGCAGCCGTCTAGACCTCCTGAGCAGCGCGGTAACGTTGATGGGCATTGGGCTACGCTGTGGGACGTCATGGCTAATTTGATTTCCATCGGCTGCAGGAGTACCTCGTTTGGGGGCGTTGTCTTCTGTGGAGTTGTCGTGATTGGTGGTGTCATTTTTGGTGGCAGGTCTTCTCATACTCGTAGGGAGGAGAAATTCTTCCTGCGTCATATTCAGTGTAGGTTTTATTTGCTGGATGAGAAGCGCCTCCAGCATGCGCAACTGACGGGCATTAGGGCCCTTCCTGATGATCTTCGTGTTCTGTATGATGACATCCCAGAAGATGGCCTCTTGATGTTTGGTGCAGGCATGATTCTTGATCGCCCACTCTTGGGCATGGCATGAGAGTCTCTTTGACAGGCACATGGTAGTCATACCTATATAGGCGCCACTGCATTCGCGGACTGGGCATGTATACTGGTACACTACATGTGTCTGCTTCAGGGGGTCTCGTACCTGTGGAGAGGGGTTATTTTTCATAATGAGGCCATGCGTCCTCTGGTTTTGGTAATATATGATTAAGTCAATATTCTTGGTGTCATCGGTCGGGGACACATTTTCGGAAATAATTTTCTTCATGGAGTCCTCTTCTTCGCGGTAGTGGGAACTCATGAAGGCTTTGTAGTACAGCTTAACATTATCCTGTGAGTGGGGCTGTGGGCTCTCACTACCGTACCATTTCTCCAGGGCTGTGCGGACTTCCTTCCTGATTAATTTATTTGAGTACCCATTGTTCACAACTACTTAAGAGGTGCGGTCGAGTTCCTGGCGAGTATCCTGCCAGGTTGAGCAGTGGGAGAGGGCTCTCCTGACGAAGGCCCTGACGGTGGTACTTTTGAATCTGGCGGGGCACTCGCTGTCACTGTTGAGGCAAAGTCCTAGATTGGTCTTCTTTGTGTAGATGGAAGTACGGAGACCGTCTTCCGTCTTGCTTACAAGGACGTCGAGGAAGGGGAGCTGTTCAACTGTGTAATTCAGCACACTGCACTGCTGAAATGCTTGATGGAGGGGTTCTACCTCATCCTCGGCATCGACTTGCACAAAGATGTCATCAATATAACAACAATATCTGCAGGGTTGCTGCATCCTGACGAAGACCCGTTCCTCCACGGTGCCCATATAAAAGTTAGCGAAGAGGACCCCAGTGGGGAGCCCATCACCACTCCGTCCTTCTCGCGGTACATCTGGCCATGGTGGGTGGATAAAGGGGCCTTTTTCGTGCAGATCTCCAGCAGCATACGGAGCGAGGCTTCGGGTATGTTGAGGGGCGCTGTTGACTGATTCCTGTAGAAACGATCAATGATTATATCTATGGTTTCGTTGACAGGCACGTTCGTAAATAGGGACTCCACGTTCAGCGAGGCGATAATTCCAGTGCCAGGGGCGTCCTTGATGGCTTCTAAGAATTCTGCCGAAGACTGCAGGCTGTACCGACTCGGGACGTAATGGGTCAAAATTTGGTTAAGGCGTTTAGCCAAGGTGTACGTAGGGGCGGGCGTCTGGCTAATGATCAAGACTGCCGTACTACGTGCCCTCCAGAATGAGACCAAGAGACAGCGGCAGGAGTGGGAGAGAGTGAGAAGCAGCCCAGTGGAGTAGGAGAGGAACCTATAGCAGTACGTCCTGGTGCCTTTCAAGAAGAAGGTAGTCATGGACTGGACGACACCGAATTTGATAATCCTGAACGTGACACACCCACTGAAGAAGACTACCCCGCAGGAGAGGAACCAACGTACCCTGGGAACATCGAGAGATGCCTCGTCCACCTTCAGGAGGACGACATGAAGCAGCGGATGAGAGGTGCCCTGCGCAAACTCATCTCCCTGAATAGCGGCAAACCCAAGGATACATTAAATACCTTACTGTATATGACCCCACCCCCGATCAAGATGCCCTTCTGAAGCTGGGTCTTAATTGCCACTTCATTTCGAGACCCAGGCTTCATGACAAGAGACTCGAAATCGAGTTGCTCCTAGACTCCATCCAGCAACTCGAAGCCCGGAGCGTCGTGAAAACTACCGACGCCCTTCAACCCCTCCTACTTGCTGAAGCCCTTACAGAGAGGGGCTCGCACTCCTCACCAAGGAGATGAAGAAAGTAGCGAAGGAAGTGAAGGAGAAAGTAAACATCACGGTGCGACGCGCAGACATGACAGCAGCCTTCGTCTTGATTGATACTGCCTCAAATCACAAGAAGCTGGATACTATTTTGTCTGATGAGAGCAAGTTCGATCGCCTGACGAGGAACCCGACAGACGACATCAAGAGGGAGGCTAACGGAGTCATCAGCGTTGTGAATGCTGCGACAAATGCTGTGCACCTCCCGCCCATATAAGGAGACTACAGCCTGGGTTATTTATATGGTAATGTAAAAACCCACAACCAAGGAAACCCCCTCTGGCTGATCATTAGCCAGACGCCCGCCCCTACGTACACCTTGGCTAAACGCCTTAACCAAATTTTGACCCCTTACGTCCCGAGTCGGTACAGCCTGCAGTCTTTGGCAGAATTCTTAGAAGCCATCAAGGACACCCCTGGCACTGGGATTATCGCCTCGCTGAACGTGGAGTCCCTATTTACGAACGTGCCTGTCAACAAAACCATGGATATAATCCTTGATCGTTTCTACAGGAATCACTCGACAGAGCCCCTCAACATACCCGAAGCCTCGCTCCATACGCTGCTGGAGATCTGCACGAAGAAGGCCCCTTTCTCCACCCACCGTGGCCAGATATTCCGCGAGAAGGACGGAGTGGTGATGGGCTCCCCACTGGGGTCCTCTTCGCTAAATTTTATATGGGCACCATGGAGGAACGGGTCTTCGTCAGGAGGCCGCAACCCTGCAGATATGGATGTTATATTGACAACATCTTTGTGCAAGTCAATGCTGAGGATGAGGTAGAACCCCTCCATCAAGCATTTCAGCAGTGCAGTGTGCTGAATTACACAGTTGAACACAGCTCCAATGATCGGCTCCCCTTCCTTTACGTCCTTGTAAGCAAGACGGAAGACGGTCTCCGTACTTCCATCTACACAAAGAAGACCAACCTAGGACTTTGCCTCAACAGTGACAGCGAGTGCCTCCCAAGTACTTGTGAACAACGGGTACTCAAATAAATTAATCAGGAAGGAAGTCCATACAGCCCTGGAGAAATGGTATGGTAGTGAGAGCCCACAGCCCCGCCCCCAGGATAATATCAAGCTGTACTACAAAGCCTTCATGAGTTCCCACTACCATGAAGAAGAGGACTCCATGAAGAAAATTATTTCTGAAAATGTATTCCCGACCGACGACACCAAGAATATCGACTTAATCATATATTACCAGAACCAGAGGACGCGCGACCTCATTATGAAAAATAACTCCTCTTCACAGGTTTGAGACCCCCTGAAGCAGACACATGTAGTGTACCAGTATACATGCCCAGTCTGCGAATGCAGTGGCGCCTATGAAGGTATGACTTCCATACTCCTGCTAAAGAGACTCTCATGCCACGCCCAAGAGTGGGCGATCAAGAATCACGCCCACACCAAACATCAAGAGGCCATCTTCTGGGATGTCATCATACAGAACACGAAGATCATCAGGAAGGCCCCTGATGCCCGTCGGTTGCGCCTGCTGAGGTGCTTCTCATCCAGCAAATAAAACCTACAGTGAATACGATGCAGGAAGAATTTCTCCTCCCTACGAGTATGAGAAGACCTGCCACCAACAATGATACCACCGATCACGTCAACTCCGCGGAAGACTACGCCCCCGAACGAGGTACTCCTGCAGCCGATGGAAATCAAATTAGCCGTGATGTCCCACAGCGTAGCACAACGCCCATCAATGTTACCGCGCTGCTCAGGAGGTCTAGACGGCTGCAGGATCTGCAGCATCGCAACCATCGGCTTGGAGAAAGTGGCTTGAGACCTAGCTCAAGCCACCAATGAAAACGAAGAATCACCGCCACCAGCCAATAGGAGATCAGTATAGGGCAGACCCCCTGCTGACAACCCCAAATATAAGGAGGAAGGACACCACACCAAGATCAGTTGCTGCTCGGCCCCCGTAGCAGTAACATCTCTTCTGAGACCTTCTCTGGCGAACCCGAGCGGCAGTGAGCAATAGCACCATCCCAGTCGACGATAGCGGCGATTTTACCAGCGATTTTCGGCGGAACTTTCGCTGATTGACGACGACGACACCGAGAATTATAAATCTGAGAGAGCTCTCTCACATATTATAAGAAAATTCATATGACATCTCTGTTCTCTCTCAAATAATTTTCCTTTACTAACAGTCTCTCCTGCCTAAAATTCGGTAGCCATTAGGGTCTGAAAACTCCGATTGAGGCAGGGACAAAGGGACAAAAACTTCCTACTGTCGCAATCCTTTATTGCAAGTAGCAAAGGGACGATAGGCTGGTGTCTCTCATAAACCAGGAGTTAGGCCCCTTCAGGCAAAAATAAAAAACATAACATACACACACACACACATTCTCTCTCTCTCTCTCTCTCTCTCTCTCTCTCTCTCTCTCTCTCTCTCTCTCTCTCTCTCTCTCTCTCTCTCTCTCTCTCTCCTCACAGATAGACGAATGCAGCCATGGACCCCATAATTCAGCCCACACCCACCACTGCAGAGGCATCAGAGAACCAGAAAAGGACAACGTTTTCTTCCTCCTCCTTTTCAGATGCACCTGAGGCTGTCAGACCTAGATTGGACTCCTCCACCTCCTCCGAAGAAGAAACCACCACGGCCACTCCAGAAGAGACAGTAAACCCCCCTGCCATAGACAAACATGATGGTTTCCAGGTTGTTACCAGAGGCAAACGGAAGCAGCAAGGACCACCAGCAGCACCTTCAGCACCCTCTCATGGAAAGTATCTGATCATTCCTCCAACTGGAAGCAGCGCCTACGAGTTTGTTAAGGACCTTGAAAGGAAAGGTAAGGTTTTCAAGGTAAGACCCACTACCAGGGGAGAACTGTTTGTTGTACCCACAAATGAAAATACAAATGAATACATGAAAAATAACCCTGCTTGCTTTAAATACCTCAATCCTGACGACAAACCCTGCAAATTTATTCTATGCCACTTCCCTCTACAATTTGACACCAGGGCTATTCAGGAAAACCCTAGAGTGGTTAAAGAAGAAAGATGCCATACAAAGGGACCCAATCCCCAGCCAACCCACAAAGTCTTAGTTGAGTGGAAAGGAACACAGCCAAAATCACTGAATCTTGGCATGTGGGGCTCCTTCCCCACCATGGACTTCACACCAGAGCCTCTCAGATGTTTTAACTGTCAGAGGTACGGACACCATAGCAGTGCCTGCACCGCCAAAGCCATTTGTGGAGTATGTAGTGGGAGACATCCCACAAAATTATGCACTGATAAGTTCAAAGCTGGGCAAGAAACAAATGCCAGATGCCCTGCATGCAAGGGAAACCACCATGTGTGGAACAGAAAATGCCCGATAAGGCTACAAAAAATTGACACACTTAAAGGAATTGCACCTCGGAGCCTCCCTGGACAGACACACACACACACACAAAACACCATACCCCAACAGACAACTACAGCTCCCACTACCCAGCAGGGATCAAGGTCCTATGCTACTGCAGTTAGGAGGCCTCAACAGGCTCCCAAAAACACACAGTCACACCCCCAGCATAAGTCACAGTCCTATGCTGCTGCAGCTGGAGGGCTTAGACCCAACAAACCACAAAACCAGCCTCAACCTCAGAAGAAAGAAAATAAGACACACACCAAACCACACACAGACCAACACACTCCAAAAAAACTAATAACCAATCCAAGAAGAAAAATAAGTTTTTCAGAACCGGCCACGCCAACAAACACATACGTTTTAACCTCTCCTGTTCCCGAAACCCGACCTATCCTCCTCACTCCAAACCCCAAAACCAGCTCCACTGTTCCTGGCTCCCCAAAGCCATACAACCCAGTCTCCCCTCCTCCTCCTCCCCCACAAATCAACAGGTTTGAAGTTCGCCCAGAGCTAAAGCACGACAAATACATTGCCCAGACCCAAGATCTCACAAATCTCCTAGTGCAAATGCTATTCAAGTTTTCAGAATTAACAGGATCAAACTTCTCAGAAGACATAGCCAAAGAAGGGGTTGATAAGTGTATAAGAACGTTCAGAGGACTTTTTGCATCACCATGCCTACACAACTAAATAACAACAGTGCAAATAGCACTACAATTACACTCGGTGTGAGTTTCATCCCAAGTGACAGTACCAGGTACATCTCCAGTGCCAGGGCCAACCACAGTGTTGGTAGTCAAGGCACATCAAGTGCAAATGAGGAGTTAGGAAACAACAACAACACAATCAGAATAAATGATTGCAGAGATACGATACCGACACTATAAAAATCCTCCAGTGGAACATACTAAGTGCAAACAATAAATACGCATTCCTGCAATCACACACACAAACAAATAACTATAACATCATAATGTTACAAGAAACACTAGTAAGGGAAAATGCCAAATTCTCATTTAAAGGGTACAAAGTATACAAAACACCATACACAGACACTAAAAGAGGGCTAATCATCCTGGTTAAAAACAGAATCCCATCAAAGAAAGTAGACAACATCCCTTGCGGAGATGATGTAGAATCACTCAGGGTAAAACTCACACTTGCAAACACAACACTGACAGTACACAATTTATACAGGGCTCGGGACAACACATTTGAAGGGGAAACACTCTTCAGCGCAGTGACACAAGAAAACACAGTAATTGGGGGAGACTTCAACGCTCATCACCCGAGTCTGAACTCAACACAACAAACAAACGCAACTGGTAGACATCTACACCAGTTGTCATGTGAATTCCCAGAGGTGTGCCTACTAAACAGTGGAGAGCCAACTCATCTAAAAGGAGGAAGACTAGATCTTACCTTCATAAATTCAGCCCTAAAGGAGCAAGGAACATGGAAGCTGCATAAGACTCTCACAAGCGACCACATAGCCATTGACATTGGCCTACAGCTCAAAAAGCTGCCCCCCATTCCGCCGCCACCAGAGAGATGGAACCCCAAGTTTGCAAACTGGGCTACATTCGAAGCCACAATGACGAGATGGGCGAGGGACTACCTTGAAAACCCAGCAAATGACATAGAACTCTTCTATGAAGAGTTCATCAGCAAACTCAGAGAGGCAGCAAACATGTCCATGCCAAAGATCAAACAATCCAAGATCGATCACAAAGATGCATGGTACTACTGTGAAAGAGTCAAAGAACTCAGTGCCAGAGTCAACAGAGTCCAAAAACTCTTCAGAGAGGTAATAGCCCACGCAACTGAAGAGACAAAAGAAATCATACAACAGGCATGGTATGATTGGTGTGCCAACATCAGCAGACAAACTCCAGTAACCCAGATCTGGAGATTCCTTGCAAAAATTGCAGGGAAAGGAAGAACAGAGCAAAGCATCCATCCCAACCCACAAGAAGAAGCTGACAACATAGCCAGAAACTTCGCAGAAAGGACAAAATCCCACAACCTTCCCCAAACAACACTGGAAAAAATAAATGAAATATCCCCAGCAAGGTGGAGAGAAATCAATACTGCCTGCAATACGCCTGATGACACAGACACACCCTTCATTATGGAAGAAGTAAACAGTGCACTCAGCAAGGGGAAAAGAGACACAGCCCCTGGAGCAGATGCAGTCACCTACAGCATGCTGAGGCACATGGGAGACCCTGCCAAACAGGTATATCTACTCCTGGTAGACAGGACATATGCAGAGCACACCAGGCCAAAGAAATGGCAACAGCAAGACACGCAACCAATACCAAAGCCAAAGGAGAAAGGCGCATATAGGCCGATATCCCTCATCAGCTGCACGGAAAAAGTTGCAGAAAGAATGGTTCTAAACAGACTACTATGGAAAGCAGGGCCCCTACACCATAGGCTCTATGCCTATAGGGAAGGAGTAGGCCCCCATGAGTGCCTCACAGATGTACTAAGTGCCATAAATGGCAGGAAAGCCATAGTGGTCTTCTTAGATCTAGAAAAAGCATATGAACTGGCCAATGCAGCAACCATCCTCTCCTCCCTAGTCCGAAAGAGGATCAAAGGCAACCTGCTTACATGGACAAAAGGATACATGCAAGACAGAGAAGCAAGAGTAGTGTTCCAAGGCAGAATTTCAGAATACTACTCTCTTGAAAACGGCACTCCACAGGGGGCATTCTAAGCCCCTTCTTATTCAATGTCCTTATAGAAAATGTAGCCTGTCTCGAGCTACCACAAGGAGTAGAGGTCTTCATATATGCTGACGATGTTTGCATCATCAGCTCCAGCCCTTAAAGACAACTCCAAAAGATGCAAGAAGCCTTGCAAAAACTTGAGGACAAATGAACACAACTGGGACTCAAAATCAACAGAAACAAGACAAAAGCCATGGCAATAAAACATGATCGAAATCCACCCAACCTTCTACTGAAAGGAGACGTCAAAGACTGGGTGGATAGCTACACATATCTGGGAGTCTGCATTGCAGATTCACTATCTCCTGAGGAGGAAATACAGCTCCTCCAGGCCAAAACAAAAATAGGGCTTAATGCCCTAAAGAGAATCACATCACTACAAGAAGGTGCAACATACCCTCTTTTCAGGAGGTTCTACATACAAACCATCAGAGCACAAGTAGAATATGCAGCACCAATCCTGACAAGTCTCAGAAAGGATCAACAGCAGAGGCTGGAGGTCATCCAAAATAACGCAATGAGACTTATATTACTTGGAGTCCCAATGTGGACAAGAATTTGTCTCTTGAGGGCAGAGACACAACTACAGTCTCTCACACACAGGAGAGGCCAAAGAAATATTGCCATTATGTGCAAAACCATCAGAAATGACAGAAATGGACCACACAAAAACAAAATGCAAGCGTGTATAAACCTGCATGAAGAGCTAGACCCGCCCAAAACCTATGGGGGCAGTATACTCCAGACACTGAGAGAACTGGGTATGCAAGGCACAGTGAAACACATAACAAAGGATCTCCCACCTGAGGGATGCCAAAAATCACCTCCCTGGGTCGAAGACCCAATCCGATATAACTTCACAACACTACCGGCAAACAAATCACTATGCACAGCAGCACAGATGAAAACTGCAGCAGAAGAAGCAATCAGGAGTACAGCAGCTGAAAACACATATAACACAGAGGGCTCAGTTGATCCAGAAGCTCCAGCAACTGCAGCAGCAGTGGCTGCCCCAGACTTCAAAGGAAGCTGGACGCTATCCAACAATGCCTCTATACTACAAGCGGAACTAATGGCAATTTTAAAAGCCTTAGAAAATTCCAATTTAAAAGAAGGACACACAACAGTGCATATCGACTCCAAAGGAGCCAAGTCACATCAAGCTGCTGGCATGAGAGTCATACTAAACTGGATACCCAGCCATGTGGGAATCCAGGGAAATGAAGAAGCTGACATCCTAGCCAAAAGTGCCCTCAGCTGCAGTACAGTAAGCATAAAAGCGCAACCATCCATAACACACCTAAAGGAAATGGCTAAAAGCTATGCCAAACTTCAAGAAGAAAGTGAAGTACGACGTCACTATCTACAAGATTCACGAACGTCCAAGTGGTATGTGGATGTGACAAATCTAACGCCGCATGACATCACAAAGCAAACCACTAGAAAACTCTGTCATCACACACAGATTAAGGCTAGGATACCTGTGCACCTGGCAAATGATAGGTAATGAGGGCAGGTTATGTCAGTACTGTGACCGAGAGGCAATCCAGCCCCCTCGAACACTACCTACTAGACTGGCCAGAAACAGTCTCTCAGGTCGAACCTTACTGAAAATGAGCTGACACCGGCACAGATCACCAGACACATCCTAAATAACATAGGGACACATGGGAATCTCCTAATGTCTCACCCACCTCCCAGATAAAAAGAGGAATTACACGGCATTTCTCCATAGACACATGGGAATCTCCTGTTGTCTTACAAACATAAAACCAAAGAAAGCTATACAATGCACAAACCCTCTACTTCACGGTTTGCAATGAGAGTCATACACATCTTTGGGAACATATGTATAAGTGTGAGTATGCATGGACATGTATATATACTATAATACTTTCTTAATGTTGGTTTGATATATATTGCAATATTTTCAGATGCCTAAAATGTTGTAGGTAACTCCCTTTTTTTTCTTTTTTTTTCCCACCACCTTCCCTCAAACTAAAACTCGCTTCCTTTTTCCTACTCAGCACTCTCCAGCTAGGCTGAGTCTCACTGCTATAAAACTTTCTCTCCTACTGATGGGTACCGTAAGGTTCAAAGGGGTTGCAATCCTGCCTGTCACCCTATCTCCTTTCTACAACTAACCGCCAAAGCACTGTTTTTGTATCTTTACAGATAATCCAGTTACGGGCTGCTCTAGGAGCAAGAGCCCGTGCCAGCACAAGGCTGGCTTAATCTTCAACAACAACAACAACCCCAAGATCAGTCCACCCTCAGCTCCCCAGCCCTAGGATGTCTGGCAGCTCCAGACGAAAGCTCGCTTTAAGAAAGAGAGAGAGAGAGAGGAATAGAGAAGAGAGCGAGAGAGGAGAGATGAGAGAGAGAGAGAGAGAGAAAATCGTTAATGACTCTGATGACTATGGTATCATAGTTTATCTGTAAAATTCAAATATATACACCTATTTTGACACTGTATTGATCATGACCTCTATAGGCGCTCTACTAGCCTGTTTAAGTAGCACGGAAAAAGCCGCTATTCGCAAAATAGAGAAGAATGTCTACAAGTATAACGCTGCTGAAGTAGCCATTACTTTTGATAAAGTATGCTTGAGAGAGGGTCTGCTTCCTAAGTACACTATTATTATTATTATTATTATTATTATTATTATTATTATTATTATTATTATTATTATTATTATTATTATTATTATTATTATTATTATTATTCAGTAGGTAAAACTTATTCATATGGAACAAGCCCAAAGTGGTCATTGACTTGAAATTCACACTTCCAAAGAATATGGAGTTAATTAGGAAGAATTAAGGGGAAGTAAAGTGAAATACAGAAAGAATGAGATCCACTTATTAAAAAAATAATTAACAAATAGATAAATTTATTAAAAAAAGGTATTAAAATGCAAGAAGAATAGTGTCATGGCAGTAATTCATTGCATTTTAGCCTGAACTAATGAAGTTCCAATTGCAAGACATCCTTTGGGAGGCTGTTCCACAGTCTAACAGTGTAGGGAATGAATGACCTCTGGAGATGTAGTTCTTCAGCGAGATGGACCATGTAGCGTCGAGACATGTCACAGAATTTTGAAGTTAGCACTTCAGACTTAGTAAGGCAGCCAAGGAACACCGATGCAACCCAAGGCACAGTTTTATCAGTGGAAATGTCTAGCGAAGGTAGATAATTAGACTATTACTTTGAACTCTTCTTTTAAGAACTTGGAGGATCGTGGGTATCCGAACAAGAGTAACAATATAACGTCACGAGTAAATAAAAGTATGCGGCATTGATGTCATCTCTGTAAATATAACCAATGTATATAAGGAGCATTCATAAATTACTCGCAGTGTTAAAGGGCACGTTTCAAAGTACCTCTGAATGCTATGACATGAAGTTAGTATCAGCGGAGACTTCGTATTGGTCGAGTTCAGTATCATACCCCATAGGGATGAAAATCTTATGTATTATGAACGTGGAAGCGGTATCAGCATACATTAGCATTACCCCTACGCAGTCATTGCGTCATGACTTTTATAACTGATAAAGAAATATCTTGATATTAACCAGATTTCATATTGTGCTCTGAACTTCTCTCGATTGAAATTTTTAACGATTAATGTTCATGGTAGATGGGTTAATTCTAGTAACGTCAGAGTGTAAACCACGTTTCTTACTTTTTTCATTTGATTATTGTGCTGGCATAACCGAACGCCTCCCGGTATTACAGGATGTCTGATTCTGGCAAGCAAAATCAGTCTATGTGAGAAGGAGCAGCATCACTGGCTGAAAATGAAAGATGTTTTCAGCAAGAGGTCCCTTCTCGTTACCGTTAGCATCATGTTGTATTTAGAGATACTCTCGAATGTTGTGTTGCACAATTCGTTAATTAATGCATACAATATTGGATTTGTGTGAGGTAAGGGACGCTCAATGATATTTTGTTTTATGAGCGCAAAACCTATGCGCATGCGCTGAAGGGTGTTGCCACCACCCGGGCGCCGGGAGGAGGCAGATGATTGCACGTGCTGCCATCTGCGTCACAACACCAGTATTCGTGCGGACGTGATTGAAGGTAGAGGTGCGTTAGTGTATTCAGTGGAAATTGATTCCTATCCTGTGAAAAGCGGCTGTTTGCCAGTGGCAGACACCATGCCGGAGTATATTAGTGTAAACGACTACATCAACGAGGTGAAAGATGACATTTCATCTCCACCAACGAGCAATTTCGTCTCCAAAATGCCTCTTTGTAGGCAGACTGTCAACGATCTGGAGGAGGTTTGTATTGATGCTGCAAGATAGCTTGTTTAGTCTTACCAGTTGACTGTCATAATCAGCTTCAGTTTTGATGGTTTATATTTGAAGGTTAAGGCAGGTAATGTTGTCTTTTGTCATCTTGTTATAATATCATATGCTATTAGTTAGAGGTTCTTCAGTTTTGCCATTTTCCCGATGCTGCCCTCACAGATCTTCCAGGACAAGGTGGATTTGATCTTCAGGTGGTATAACAACGATCTTCGCATGATGCATTTTATAGTTTTTCATGACTCTCATGACAGATGACAGTCGCCAAATTAACTGAGGTAATGACTCTAAAACCTAGGTTAAGGCCTTTGTTCAAATCCCAGCCTTAATATTAAAGCTGAATAATATCAAATTTTCCCGTAGTAAGACCAGTTGATAAAATATTTCGTAGTAGAAAGGTGGGCTGCTCACAAAATCGTGTTTTTTGTTCGTTTTTTGTACATAAATTTTGCTAATTATCATGCACTGACTTATCTTGAGGTTTAACCGTTGACCTGTAGTTGTACAGATACGGTTTAGGTTTAATGCTAAAAGTTCTCCATATAACATAAGGTGGGAATCGAATAACAAGTATGTCCGGTAACATTGTAAGTACATTTTATCTCTTAGATAGTTTGTATATTTTTTCCATTGCCAATAGTCTCAAGCATTCTGATTTCAGATTTATGGGACAGGTTTCATAGGTGAAGGTAGTTTCACTAAGGATCAGTTTATGACGGAACATCTCTTCACAAATGCACATCCAAGCGCTGTCTGTTCCCGTGTGCTATAGTAAGCAACGTTTTTTCTTAATACGTTAGTCGTTAGGGGAGAATTTTTCTTGAGCTGCTTTAGGGGTTACGAGTTGACTATCAGGTTACTGCTTCTGGTATTACTTGTATTAAGTAATTTGTATTTTTTATGAGTTTACTGCCATTGTTGTTTGTTGTCTATACTGAAGAGAGAGAGAATTTGGTTGCGATGCCTTTAGTACTTGGATAGAGGAATAAGCGGCACAACTTTGAGATTATTGTTTGTAATTAATTAAAGATATGATAAGGGAAAGGTTGAGTAGATTTTTTATTTTATTATTATTTTTTTTTTTTTTTGCATTTAACCTTGTGCTTCAGTTCTTGTTATTTAGGTTTATAACAGATGACTGAAACAAGTTAAAACTAAAATCCTCATCGTTAATGTGATGTAGACATCATTGATTAGAAGGAATAGGCCTACTTAGGAGGTTCAACTAATCTTGTAAGGTTAATGAAGGATCTTAGTTGTTTTCAGCGTTTATGATTAATCAACCTGAAAATTTCATGTAAAGGAAGGACTACATAACAACACTTAGTCACTGCAAAATTCAGATTTTATTAGGCGAGTTTACCGGAATGGGAGTATTTGCCTTCCTTTGGTTGAATATTAACTTAAAAAGGGTAATTAATATATAACCAATGTAAATTGTGGTAAAGAGGTCATTGTTATTGCATTATGTGGTCCAAGAATGGCATCTGGATTGAGTGGTAAACTACACGGATTGTAGTTAATCATGGTCCGTATTCTTGATTTTGGTAAAATTCGACTGAGCTCGAACGGAATCCGGTTTTTTTTTTTTTTTTTTTTGTCACCCCTTACAACATTATCCATTTATCCTTTTATAGGCTTAACAGTACAGGTATTTGTAAGGTGTTACTACTGCTCATTGACAACCCGTTTTAGCATAGATAGTGCCGCACTCAATGGGATTGTAAAAGAAAAATGTATGTTCTTAAGCAGCTTGTAAGTCTAGCCGTGGGTAACGTCTTTAATGGCATGTTATGTGCAGCATAAGAATTACATTGCAGTTATAAACTGCTAGCTTTTATCCTAATCACACGTTTACCTTTCGCTTCAACGTCCACCTAGAGAGTATATAATCCTTTCAGGTCTTCCTGGATTAATCTTCGAGGCTAATTTGGAGAATTATCTTACCCTTTTTTATTTTTTTTCCAGATGTAGATACAGGCTATATTACGTAACAAATTCCACTGCTAGTTATTGCTGTCTCAAGGAACGATTTTGTAAGCTTTTTACAATTAGCAACTTAACTACTGTAAATCGGAAATTACTGTCACTAGCGCAGACATCGGTTTACCATTTATGTGAGCACATTATGGTCTCAGTTTTCTTTGACAGAATTTAAGTAGAGTATAACTAACGTAAACTCATTGACAGTTAGGTAGTATATGAGTTACAGGTTTCATCAGTTGTTTGACAGCATTATGGGTTCCCCAGAGGCAAGAGTCTGTGCCTGTATATGGTCTGCTTAATCAAGACTGACAGACTCTGAACAAGTATATTTTTGTTGGTCTAGATAGAGGGGTTTTGCCGCAGTTTAATAGTGTTAAAAAAAGCATTTACATAATTACTGTAATTGAATTATTATATGCAAGAGGTTACTTGTGACTATCAAGGAACATCCATAATGAATGTTTGAAGTTAATTACTAATTATTGATTATTCTTGAAATATTTAGAAATTTTATTGACTATCGTGTTCTTTCAGTCGTAAGTTCTTGTTGGCAGTATTGAAAGTTATATTCAAGAGATTCTGGGAGCCTGGTTGCTAGAATATCTAAAAAGCACTTGAGTGAGTGGTTACTTTTGTAAGCGGTTTTGGTGTTATGCTTTAATAATGACTCGGTGTTGCATGGAGGTATTCATTTACAATAATGTGCCATATCATGGAAGTCCATCTGTGGCCTAGTTTAGATTTCCTTATGGAGACGATCTGTAAAACTATGAATTTATCTATCAATTTCCATCTGTTAGATAAGATTTTTGGGAGGTGATTACATAACGGCAGCACTTATTGCCATTTTTAGAATAAAATCATCGCTTCTGAGGAATTTTCCTTGATCAAGGAAATTAGCTCACTTTACCAGCATTTGTCACAATTGAATACGTCATTGCTAATTACATGTAAGTCCATAAAAAGAAATCAGCCCCGTTATATGAAGGCTAACTTGCTACGGCAGTAACTACTGTCATAGACAGCTGTTACATAAATTGTCTTAATATCAGAAGTATGTGCCAGTGTATTGTTTATGGCTGTCAATATTAAATAAGAGAAAATATGTGCTATATTTTATACAAATAAAATTGCTGGATGAAGACAACTATTAGGCAACACAAAATTCGGCAATATCGTATTTAGGTACTAGATTTCTCACAGTTATGTCAGGGTTAAATAAATGAGTTCGTGGATGTTGGAGAGTTACTGTTCTTGCATCTCCCAATGCCTGATTCTTTGCATGTACATTTTCTTAGAGATATGTCATGCAGCATAAGTTACATACAATTCTTCCCAATACAACCGTGTTCTACGTCAAGACTCCTTCCACCATCCATTGCGTGCGTACTGAAGTTATTTGTGTACAGCAAGTTTGTTTTATTTTCTTATATATCGTTCTTTCTCCTGTAGTTTATTATTAATTATGCATCAAACTACCCCATTCTCTCATTTTATGCAGTACAAACAAACACCCTTTTCGTGGCAAAAGTCTGGAGTTTGAAATTCATCTTTAGGTACTTAGCAGTGCGTGCCACCAAACAGATATCAGGAACATCGTTACCTGGGTGAGTTCATTAGGTTTGAGAATCAGAATGAAGCCTTTTAATGATCCAAATTGACACCAGCACACAGAGTGCACGCAGAGTTACAGCAGAGTTGAATATCCACGCACAGTCAATATATTTGGAAAAGGGCCATCAGCTACGCGGTAGGTTAACCACCAGTTGTATTGGGTGATAGGTCATGAGGAAATTCTTGCGAACGATACCGAATATCTGAAATGTCTTTATGGAAACCAATCAAATGCAATTTGGTTTCGGCTTTACAGAGCTTTTGACATCTTATTTTGTCCTTTTGTAAATCTTATTACAAATGTCCCCCACATTGTACCCTGTCTTTAACTCCAGTGCTTCTATCTTGATGCCCGCCAGTTTCCAGTAGTAATAATGTTAAACATTAATTACTAAATGGAACTGATGTGAGTTCGATAAGTGTATCCCCGACACCTCTTGCTAATTGGCATCTTTCACAATGACGGTGCTGAGAATCGATGGTTAATCATTTGACTCCAGTTCAGATGGCGCTCAGAAATGTGATTTCAGTCGATTAAGTTGAAGTAGTAGGTTGGGTTGGCATTTCTCCGAAAAGTGCTTCCTTAATTGATGTGTAAGCAAGCGTCAATGACAGACGACAACATTGGTACAGCGAAGTTTTTTCATTTTTTGCGAATTCTGGTACCTTAGCTTAAGATGGCTCTCGGAAATAACCACTGCCATGGGTTCCCCTCTTCTGTTACTTGAGGTGGCCCTTAGAAAATTAGCTACCGGACACAGGGCTATATGACCTGTTTCCTGTAGAGTGGGTGGCACCAGGTTTTGTCCTTCAGGTGTTCGGCAGGTTTCTTTGGGATGTGTTATTAGCCTGTGCCCAGCGCCGCAGATGTCAGGTCAGGTCATTCGTCCGACTGCAGACCAGGCCCTACGTTACTGGACTTATCCAACGACCAGCGGCATAGCACACGTGTTCATGTTGTACGTGTGTTTGAGAGAGAGAGAGAGAGATTCACCGACCGTTATTATGTTTGAGAGAGCATTCGAGAAAAAGATTCAGGTGACGAAAGATGGTGTTCGGGTGTTGTTTGGCAGCAATAGACCAACCATGAATAGGAATGGGAACAAATTGTTATTCGCCGGGGTTGTCATGGTCTAAGGGTTGAGGTAATGAGGTAAGGGAACAACTTATAACCGACGCCCTCCTCCTCCTCCTCCTATTCGCTTCCCTTTCCTCCTCCTCGAGCCGTCTTTACTGTGTGCTGTCATCTTGCTCTGTTCCGGCCGTTGCGTCTGTGTAATGCTACACCGCTGCGTGGGAAAGGTAGATGCGATTCCCCGCATGTGACAACGGCCATAGCATACTATCTGCTGTACAGGGGACTACGCTCATAATGGGGTTTTCATTGGTGATTTACGTCGGAGTCTTCGAGCCACTTGCTAATTCTAGACATTTTTTTAATGCGTAGGTGACGGTTCCATTTTGATATTGACATGGATCTAAAATTTTAAAGCCTTCGACAATGAGATAAGCGCTCCTCTTATCATATCTAGTTCCAAATTCAAAACTTAAATCTCGTTTTTGAAAGACCAGTTCAAGTAATGCCCGAATCCTCTGGACGAGACAGTAGTCTTTCACCCCTGCGATTTGGAATCTTCCATGAATACTTCATTAAATTCCCATCACCAATATGGCCTGAACGAATGAAGGATTCCCTTTTTAGCTTTCATTTGTCTTTCTATTCTCTCCATTATTTTTAGTTAATACACAGACTATATACTGTGTATGTATATTTATTGAACCAGGTAAAAGCGTCTCTACACTGAATTCCTAAATCAACGCCATAGAAGCATGAACGCGGTCAGCTGGTTGTCGTCATTGGCGCTGAGAACTTTAACAAAAACTATCAGTAAATGATTGATGGCGTTGATTAGGCTAGACAAATTTGCGCTTTAGAGGCGCGATCTCTCTTATCGAAGAACAGTAACTTGTAGTTTGGTTTTATGAAGAAACTTAAATTTCGTATCCTATGTTAGGTAGATCGCTCATATTTTTTTCATTCCCTTTCAAATGCAGTGTGTTTTCGGCGAGTAGCTGTCTTCATTCATTGCGTATATGGAAAGAATATTAGACATTCCAGGTCTCAGAGTTTAAGTTCTCTTTGCCCAAACACGTTCATGGAGCGCTTCTTGCCGCAGAATTTAGGATTAATATTCCAAGGTATACGTATTATTTATCTTATAGCGTGAATAGTTCCTCGCTGGACGAGTCGGTTGCGTACTCACCGATTGATCTGGTAGACAGAGCTCGCTCCGAGCTGCAGCCAGCGCGGAATCAGAGGAATTTATTTCAGGTGATTAGAAATTCATTTCTCGATATAATGTTGTTCGAACCCCACAACAAGCTGTAGGTCCCGTTGCTAAGTAACCAACTGGAGAGCTGTTAATCAGCTCAGTGGTCTGGTTGAACTAAGATATACTTAACTTTATAGCGTGAATACATTTCCCGAAAGATGAAATTGGCTGTCATCTGATTATAAAACAAACGATGTTGATTATAAGAGGGAATCTTAATCAATATTAAAAGAATTTTTGTTTTATTTATCTTACTGAGTGAATAATTTTCAGGAGAGAGAATGTGAAAGAAAATCCCAGGTGAAGCCGTGTGTCATATGATGTCCCGTTCCTTAATCATCAAAGCTCAGTAGGAAATTAGCCTCCTGAGGGGATTTCGTGGTTACCTAGATTTGGAAAAGTTGGCCTAAGATCTAGCCTACCTGTTTCCTTATATTCCGATTAGCCTGTTTTCATTAGCATATTCCAATATTTCGTGTAGAAATCAATTTTTTTTCATACTGTTCTTGTGATTTGTTTCTTTTAAGGTACTGCAGGATACTTTGGCTGTAAATGCTATTCCGTTTATTAAAGTTGTTTCTTGAATGTAAATAGTTTGTTGGCTCAGGTATGAACAAATTCCAGGCCCAAGGATTTTTCTCTCTCTTTTCCTGCTTATAAGCTGGGTCTATGTGTGTGCGTGTTTAATCTGCTTCCTGCCTCAACAACGTACAAATCAAATTTCTCGAGTTACGCAACTTGGCTTTTAAATATCTCTCTCTCTCTCTCTCTCTCTCTCTCTCTCTCTCTCTCTCTCTCTCTCTCTCTCTCTCTCTCTCTCTCTTCCCTTGGTTGTCAAGGGTGATTTTCTTTGATTTGGGGGCTCTCTTGAAAGGCCTCGAAATCATCTTTTTTTTTTTTTATTCTGCAGTAGACAAAGTTGTTATATTTTTTGTCATTCGATATCCTCTTCGCCCCTTTCCTCCCCAACTTCGTCTCCTCTTTCATTTAATAGAACAAATCAAATATCGATCCGGGAGAGGGATGACTGCCGAGGGTGGGCTGAGATAGAGGCCCATATTCTAAACGCGATGGCATCCGAGGGAAGATATCTCAACGTTGCTTTTCAGAATGGAGAGAGAGAGAGAGAGAGAGAGAGAGAGAGAGAGAGAGAGAGAGAGAGAGAGAGTGTGTGTCCCTTTCCTTTCCGTTCTCTGGGAGGAAATGAGGCGTATGATTTACTTATGGTGTTTTGATGGGTTTGTTTTTTTGAGGGGAATGGCGAGTTTGCTTTCTTTTTCTCTTGTAGGATATGGAACGTGTAATTGCAGTTTAGTTGAAGGTGTTTCTTCACAAAGAGGTGCTGTTAAGAACTCGAAAAGAGTATAAGTTATATTGCGTTAATAATGACTTCGTCTAGCTCATGAAACTGAATAACGCCGGATCAGATTTTCTTAGAGGTATAGAAAAGCGACCTAAGATCCGTATAATGTATTCACAACATACCAACAAGCCTACTGACAGCAGCACACGTTCTGGCTTCGCAGAAACAATGAGTGGGCATCTCGTAAGCAGATACAGGAAGCGGAAGTAGACAGTTAATAATGCTACACGATCCCTGTAGGTTACCGAAGAGAGACTGGTCGAGGAATTCTTTCGAGACGCAATAATAGTAGGTTTTAGCTGCATGCTGTAAATGTACTCACGATATTTTAACACATACACACATGTGTGTATTAATTTATACATTCATCACGTTCCATATCTTCGTGATTCACACACACACACACACACGTGTATATATATATATATATATATATAATATATATATATATATATATATATATATATATATATATGTGTGTGTGTGTGTGTGTGTGTGTTGTGTCGGTAAAATGGGTCAGTTATGTATAACGTTTTGAGGCTTACGTTTCTATCTGGGTATATTGGGCGCTGCGTAATTTTCTGTGTTATTACGTTACTTCGAGCAGTTAACTTATCTAACTGATACCCGTGTGATGATGTTCCTCAAGGCTATGATGGTGTGCCAAATGTACGTTTATGACAGAGAGAGGGAGAGATAATATTAGCTATGAAGTATAGAAAGAAAATGTTGATATATACATTTCGACACTGGTCAGATCGCTAATCTTGTTTTTTTGTTTCTACCCCAGCTGTGACTCTTAATAGCCGACTAACAACTAGTTAAGTAAATATCAAATTAAGTCAACAAGGGCTTACTGGACTGTTCCACTGCTGGTCAATCGGCTGTGAGCGGAATACGCTGAGAATTGCGCTTCAAGGAGAGAGAGAGAGAGAGACATTCCTGGGTGTATTGGAGAGTATTACTTCGTCTATGTTCTCCCAGAACGATTCGGCCACTATTTAGTTTTGTCATTAAGTCATGGATGTCAGCTGTTGGCTTTGCAACTGGATTCTTATGAAAAGTTGAGTTTGATGAGGATCCTTGATTAATGGAATCGCTGAACTAGCCGGTAATCATGCCTTAGTTTGCCAGGAATTTGTTTGCTAGTTGTTAAGCACTGAATGAGAATGCACTGTAGTTAGCAAATGCGAATTTAAAAGATTACTGCATTTTATTAAATGTGCATTTTCTTAGACTGAGCAACGATGTTAATGACGGTCCATCCTTTGTTATAAATGGTTGTTTTGTCCCATACCTACGTTGCCATTTGTGAATGTCGAGCTGCCCCGAAAATAACCTAATGGTAAATCAATACACAAGCGTCAAAGGGGTGGATGACCACAACATTGTATCAGAGCAACTCGTACAGCGTCATTAATGATCACCACTGATTACAGCGGAAGCTTATTGCATAAAGAGACTCTCCGGCAAAGTAGATATTCCGTATCAGAGCTAAAGTAGTAAGATATATATGGGTTTATTTGGGAAATATTTTTTGTGTTGCAAATCGAAGTTGTAATTTAAACACAATGGCCGAGGTTCATTATTCAGAGCTCGCTCTCCCCCCACCTCTCTCTCTCTCTCTCTCTCTCTCTCTCTCTCTCTCTCTCTCTCTCTCTCTGATCATTAGTTCTCTTTCTGGATCTTTCCGAAGAGTTCTACTTTGCATATATCACCTGTTTTTTTTGTCCATTAACGTAAATTTATACTGGATATGTATATTTGTCCTATGCTGTTATTTCCTGTTATTTCATATTTAAAATATAATGAGACATTTTCAATTCATTCTCCAGTTCAAGATGAAGATGAAGTGGGTGAGTGGAAAGAAAGTGTTTTAAAATTTGTCCAGATTTTACGATATTCTAAAAAAAAAAAAAATTTACATGTACATTCTCTCTCTCTCTCTCTCTCTATCTCTCTCTCTCTCTCTCTCTCTCTCTCTCTCTCTCTCTCTCTCTCTCTCACGTCACATTACCGTGATTCATTTATACTCATTAAGCTACAAATATCCTTTAATATCTAATTCGCTCTACCTCGGAAATAATATATTAATTCCGAGGTAGAGCGAATTAGATATTAAAGGACATTGTAGCTTAATGCATATAGTATATATAATATATATTATATATATATATATGTATATATACTATGTGTGTGTGTTGTGTGTGAATGGTTATGTATATATGTATACACTCTTAATACATACATGTATACAGAAAACGTTCGTGCAAAGAAAACATAGAAAAAGTAATTTCTTGAATCTGACGTGATGGATGAACGAATGCGATTGGTCAAGCAACTTATAGGGGAAAGTGACCGAGTAGATTTGATTCCCGTGTGTTCTCTGTTAAGCGTTTGTGGGCGGATCAAAGTTCTGTCCTTATGTATAGACCGTAGGGTTAATCGGTGTACAGGTGACGTCATTCCATTACGTTAACACTCGCGTAACTATTAATAGATTTGATAGTGCATTGGAGATGAAGTGAAAGGACTGGGTTTCCTTTGAAACTGTTTGCCTGTCACAGAGTGAGAGGGAAAGGTTTCTTTTCAAACTGCCCTCTCAGACGTGTGCTATATTACACCTTTTTATCATTAGTATTCCCCAGAAATATTCTCCCGAATGACGTCATTTATATTCCTGGAGCTTGTTCTTGTTGGGCTAGGTTAATCTGCATCACCCAAAATCAAACGCCATGATTTTCAATTTTTACCTTGGTTAATTTGAGCTCAAATACCTTTTAGACGGAACAAAATTATCTGTGTGTGTGTGTGTTTATTCATTGTTATTCTTCGTGTGGTGGGACTGGCCAATCTACTTAATTCAAAGCATTAGCCACGACTTTTAATATTCAACTCATAAATTTTAGCTCAAATTACACACACACACACACACACACACACATATATATATATATATTATATATATATATAAATATCTATATATATATATATATATATATATATATAATATAAAATTTGACTGCAAAATTCTCTCTCTCTCTCTCTCTCTCGTCTCGTCTCTCTCTCTCTCTCCTCTCTCGCAGTCCCACTGCAGTCCTAGGCCTGGCGTTAGAGATCTCCATTGTCATTCGAACCCTCATAACCAGATGAAGTGTCCTCAATTTAGTCAGTACACATTTTTAATAATGCTGCCGGGCGGTCTTTGATCCTAAAACAGGACGGTGATCAATGCTGTCACTGTCAGGTAGATGATATCTAGTTCCAATGTTTAAGTAATATCCTAACTTTCAGTGACCACTTCAGGAGAGTCTCCCTGGGGTAATGTCGCAGTCAGACGAGGTGCAACTCTTGTGTGGAGCGTTATTTTCTACCTTGGTACGAAACACGTTACTATTTTTCCGTGATGAATCACGAAGTAACATCACTACTTGTCATATCTACAATGATACCAGCTCCGCTTTGAGCATCAGATCCAGATCTTGAGTTGAATCGTGAGTTGTAGTTGTTTCAGTGGTCTGCCCGGTGTAACTGAATCCACGTTGGGCAGGGCCTTTGTGACCCAGTTCGCCAGAAACAATTGCCGGGTTCATTTCACACATTTTCATTGTTTGTATGAAACATTATATAAGACTGTTAAGGAGCCCTTGTTTAGTGAATTTTTGCGGTTCACTATTGTAAATGTATCATTTGTAGCTGCTTTCCAATTCCTTGTGGTGAAAGTTGAGCTCGTGAAATAGGAAAGGTCTATTGTGGATAGGCGGTATCGGTTTGTTGTTAGTATTTTATAACTGACTCTTGAATTCTGACGCCCCATGACGACCTTAGATTTTTCGTCTCTTCCAAGGATAGGTATTCCTTGCATAAGGACTGTGACAGCGACGGCATCTTCCAGCCTCCCTCGTTGCTCATCGTGTTGAAGTACCTTTAATTTTTTAGGAATGGTTTATTGATGAATGAATTTCACAGCAAGTGCCAATTGAGTTCTTTACATACCTATTAAATATGCAATATATGTGAAAGTATTTCGTTTGTGCATACCTATAAGTTAACTTTGCAATACCGTGGAAATGACGATTTCCTTGTTGATGGTATGTTAAATTATTCACGGTGTCATGTTGCGTATTATATCTCAGGCGGTGAAGGGTGTCTTTTTGGTAGTTACTTGACAGATTTTGACCGAAAAAAATGTATCAAAATTCCTTATGGTACACAAGTCAAGTAAAAAAAAAAGCGGCTTGTTACGTTGAGCGAGAATGTAAGCGCCAAAAACTTCCATGATGCTCGAGTATTGAAGATAAGTCTAGCCTTCATGCCTGATTAATGAGCGTATCTTTTTACGTAAAGTTCTCTGATTAAAGATTAAGGCGACACTTTTTTTTATCCCTCGTGTGTGTCTTCGCTTCTACTACTGAATAATTACCACCGAGGTCGACCTTCGCTGGAGAGGTTGAGGTTTATCCTTTGGTAGTTTTTAATGATGCTAGGTTGGCCCTTAGCACCTATGGTGCTACAGAGGTTGAACTATGGTAGATTTTTATGACGTTGAAACTGAGGTTAACCTTCGTACTTACTGCTGCTGAGACTGGAAGTTAAAAGTGTTTAGCTACGAGAAATAATAATTGGCATATGGTGTTGCTAGTTTGAAGACAGTAAAAGAAATGAAGTTTTCCAGAATCAAATTCAATAGTATTATATGTCCCAAAGTATCATTCGCATCTCCGTCTTCCTTGTACTTGATAGGTAAAGAGAATATCCAATTATAATGATTAGGTAAGTAACGAGAGTAAGAACTCGGAGAACATCTCCGCCAATTTAGAAAACTTTTTTTTTTCCAGTTAAAAAAATAGTATTATCATTTTTCATGTTCCACTAGTTGATGAAGATTTGTATTTTCTTTTCATTCTTTATGCACCAGTATTTCCATTCACACTTTCCACGTTTGGGGTTGTCAGTGAAATGAACCCTACCCGTACGCAACTTATTTGATTAGAATAGGAAAGGTTATAAAAAGGAAATCGTTGAAGGTTTTGTTTGGAGGTGTTGCTTTTGTAGCCAAGTTAGTATTTTGCACATTTACCTTTTTGGGTTCGTGGTTCAGCGAGCAAGGGCCGGATCACGCTGTATAGCTTAATGGAACAACAACAGAATATGAAAGGTTATGTGGTTAGGTGAAGACTTGACCCACATTTTTATGAGTGGAATTTTTCTTACAATGATTATATTTTGAAGTGGGTAATTAGTATTTGAGTCGTTGTTATTACTTATTATTGAATATGTTCAAAATACTTTTTATTTATTGGTTATTTCTTTTTGGTTATAGGGGATAGTAATAAGGTCCATAAAATAAAGTGTGCGAACCTTGCAACCAGGTGTACACGGTTTTCAGTAGCCTTTGACGCTCCCAGTTGGGCGACATTTAAGGTTTAAACTGTTTCATTCTGTTTCAGTGAAAAGAGGAAGGGGTCGTTTGCTCTCTAAAGGTAACAGCGTCGTTAACTTTAGATTTTAGTTTCAAACAGTTGAAACGAGGAATCAAAAGGTGTTTTTTTTTCCTTGTAAAACTATTCTTCGCTGCTACATACCCTTCAGCCATCCTTTTAAAGGAAACTTGCATTGGTAACTCCGTCGGCCTCCTATCGATTTGTATGTCATTTTTTGAAGTCACTGAAATTGTCCTGCTTCTTGAATTGTCTTTTTTTTTTATTTGAAGTCACTAGAAATTGTCCTGCTTCTTGAATTATGTCTTTTTTTGAAGTCACTAGAAATTGTCCTGCTTCTTGAAATATGTCCTTTTTTTTTAAGTCACTAGGAATTGTCCTGCTTCTTAAATTGTCTTTTTTTCAAGTCATTGAAAATTGTCCTGCTTCTTGAATTCGAATGAAAACGTTTCCCATTGTAATACTAGTTCATTTTATGTTCTGGTCTCCCATTAAAAAAAGTTATGTTATCGATAAGGCTTCAATCATTGCAATTTATGTTCTTTTTCTCTTCCTTCCTGATTAGACGCACTGATTGTTCGTGTAGCGGAAGGGTTCTCACATCTGGTCAAGGTCATTCAACTCCCTGAGATCGTGTTATCTTACTATAGTACCCTGCAATCCGGTACCCTCCTTACCCAGACACTGTGCTGGTCATGTCCGCTGGTTATTACGTGGATTTGTAGTTTTTTTTTTTTTTTCCCCACCTCGATTATGTTCGTAATAACTGCAATCTCTTTAACAGCAGCTACTCTTGACATTTGTAAAGCGTTAGTCCGAACCTGTCGACCGCTCAGCAAGAGGACGTTCCTTTTGGAATTTCGGTTCAGGCTCGTGTTTGATCATTGATCTACTCGCTCTAACCGTAATCAAATGATTCTGAGGTGTGAGCGTAAGAATGAAGCGAAGTTAAGATGATGTTTAATTGATTTTAAATAAGTTTCCGTGCGCTTTATGCACACCACCATGTCCGTTATAGTCTCAGTTTTTCCAAAAACAGTAAAAATCCTTTTGTTAATGTTCCCTAGAATATCAGATATCAAGTTTGCTTCATTAACCTGCAACTAATGAAGTCTTGTGTAGGCAAATGTGAAAACCGATTCATATGACCTTTCCGATCCGGCAGTGGGTATTGTTCGCGTGGGATTATTAGCAAAATAATCATTAGGGGCTTCCCACCTTAGAGTTGTGTTCTCGAACACGACATTATTCGATATCATTATCATCGTAATATTGCATGAATTTGTGCTGGCATGATAAACTATATGTGCATTTGAATGCCTGTATATTCATAATTATTCAACATCCGTCAGCTAACTATAATAATGTGTAATAAAGTTCTTGTCTTATGTTATGTCTGCTGGTGGGTAACAGAGCTTCAGTAACAAAATATAACACCTCCCATTAAAACAAGGATCAGTGTAACATAAATAAGTGGCGATGGATCGCAGTTTAAGAATTGATGCAAAGCGAACGGTTCTGCACAAATTGAGAAGGGATGTACTGTACACCAGGAAGGAGATGAAATGCACACCTACGAAAAAGGGAAGGCCCTTAGTGGTCACAGAGAGAGAGAGAGAGAGAGAGAGAGAGAGAGAGAGAGAGAGAGAATGATCCATTACTTCCGCTACGGACTGGGTTATTCATTTTTTTTTCTTTTTCTTTTAGCAGCGTTATCCTCATATGGACGACGGGCTTTGTTCTATCGTAGAACCAGCTAAAACAATCCACGGCTTCGATATGGCGACCGTAAAGGTGCAGACTATATACGTATGAGGTTGATGGGGTGAGCGACGGGAGGGATCTGTTTTGGGGGTGGGTGGTATTGGAGGGGGAGGGGAGGGGTTTTCTGGGTGGACGGAGGAAGGGAGGGACAGGGCCCGAAGAGGAAGTGCGTCTGAGCCTGAGGATCAACAAGGGAGTGGTTGCGTCTTTGGAAGGAGTCGTCGGGTGCGGTAATGGGAAGCCCTCTCTCTCTCTCTCTCTCTCTCTCTCTCTCTCTCTCTGGAGGAGCTGAAGGTCACTTTGGCCCTACTCGTGTCGTTTCATTTAGGTGTTCCTGCAGTGTGTTTTGAGTGTTCGTACGAATCCATGTCACGGTGCCTCTTCTTTCCCTTCCTTTGAAGACGGGCGCTCTTTGGCCGCCGCTCGTGGTTTTGGTGTAGTACCTTGAGTTCATTTGGGAATCTTGGTCATTGTTCGGGGTTATTCGTTCGCAGTTTTCTTTGTTCTATTCTCAGTCTGTCTGTTGCTTTCTTTTCGTGTGTAAAGTTGATTGATTTTTCTATTATGAAATACTTGGTAATATGTCTGTAATACTTCCGATCTCATCCTCTGATTCTGGGCCTCGTGAGTCCCTCTGGATACAACAGTAGAAAGTCCGACCACTTTCCTTGAAATGTGGTGGACATTATACTGCAAATTTCGTATTCGGAGCGCTCCTTGACTGAAATCGTTCTTTCCTTTGTTCAGTTGTCTGTACTTTTAAGGTTGAAAACTTCGAAAGACCCGTCTCAGGTTGTCTAATGTGCCGTATGTTACACAGAGAAGTTTTCATTCACCTTTAGATTCTCTGTTGCGTCTATAGATGTGTTATGATGTGATCGAAACTTCTAAATGTTATGCATACTTTTATACTCCGTATGCTAATGTTTTGAAGGTTTTATTCCCTGGTGAAACACGTCTTGTTGTTCAATTTTAAGTACCTATCGAAAATGGTACAAACAAAGTCCTTTAAATACATAGACTCTTGAGTATATTTGATTGGACCTTGGGTACAAGTAGGATCATAGCATCAAATTTGAGTAGATTTTTTATAGCAATACGGATTGCTTAAAATCATGGCTTCAGAAAATCTGTACACTCACCTTTCATAAGCAGTATCAAATGCCGAACAAAATGAGAAGAAGGGGAGTTAAATCCAATTGTCAAAAGACACAACGGTACAGGTATTAAAGAAAGTAAAGGAAGATGTCCCAAATAATTGTGAAAGACTAGATCAGCCCCTCCCCCCCCCCCACCAATACTCTCTCTCTCTTCTCTCTCTCTCTCTCTCTCTCTCTCTCTATCTCTCCTTCTCTCATCTCTCTCTCTCTCTCTCTCTCACACACACACACTTCCGAGAGTAGTTGACATCGGCACAAGAAATAGGAGAGGAAGTCTCGCGGTTGGCGTTACTCGGCCATTGCGAGGATATGAAGTATTTGCTCATTTCGCTGAACAGATTAATGAGCCAGGAATTGCGTGGGAAAAAGTGATCACATTGTCAATGACTAACGAATTTCATTTGGTTCAGTCCTGGTAATATAAGAGAATTCTAAATATTGACTGAAGAGGCACTCGGACTTAAAACGCGCGAATAAAAATGGTAAATTTGCGAGCTACTGAACACGCCTTGTACGTAAACCTGAAGAAGAATAATTGTTAACATTGTGAGAAATATAGTATATACATTCGTTTTAGTCTATTTTGTATCCGGCATTTTGTGAGATATTACAGCTGACTTATTTTAGAACTTGACCTCTTACCAGAACCAGGTGTACTTACTAAACGCTAGTGATTATACAGCTCTAAAGAAGCTGATGGCGGAGGAGTTATTATGCCTAAAAGGTTTGGTTGAGTTCTTGACTTGTCTCTTGTTCTCTGATACTACTTACAATTAGTTGAAAATTGCTGTTTTAAAATTGAAAGCTCATAATGAATTTCTTTATTATTTTGTTCAGAAGATGAACCCATATTCATTTGGAAAAGCTTACAGGAGCCATTGACTTTAAATTCGAACTTCCCCAAAAATAAGGTGATCATGAGATGAAGTTACAGGAGATGATAGGAAACACAGAAAGAAGAGACCAGTCGTAACGTTTATCCCAGCAGGTGGTCAATTTCATGTAGGATTTTGTTGTATATTTTTAACTTTTGTCTAGGAATACTGAAAGCTTTGCTATGGTACAGACGAGAAGACCATAGAGATTCAGATCCTTTGTAGAACTTAGGTATACGAGTTCAGACTAAGCTTACCACCATAAACTGTAGCAGACTGTCAGGTTGTAGAAGTGCTACGAAATAGTTGTTGTAACTGAATAGAATTTTTCAGCCAAGGTAAAAGACAACGATAATCAAGCAGATACCTTACAATGTTTTTCATAACTCAGATTTTTTTAAATTCAAATGTTCATCTCGTGAATAGACGTATCTAATATCTATAGGTTCCAATAAATCGTTGAAATATGATCGATATAAACTTTTATGTCACCACAAGGAGGAGTGGGTGGAACTTTTTGGAGGGGCCGTCCTCCAGTCAGAAAACTATGATCCCTGAGGTAGATAGAACACGCGGTGAAGGTTTGCTCTCCCGGACGAGAGCGCATTTATGAAAGGGTATGCAAGGATGTCGTTATATTAGATGAATTGGGTTCTCCCGAGTGTTTGGATTTAAAGGAGCCACACTAATAAACGTTCCATCGTTTGCTCCTGGCGTGGCTTTTAGATTTTGAGAGTTATTTTGAAAGATAGCCTTTAAGCTAAATGCGATCAAAATCTGTCTTGAAATTTCGTTAGTTTCCGTCCATGAACAGTACTTCTGAAACATTTCCCGAATTTTCTCGTTATTGTTGTGTACGTCTGCATATCCCTCGAAGATACACAAGGCCGTTACCCCTCTCTACCCTGGTCGGCGATCACTACCGTCCACAAACTACCTTGTACCTAATGCTGTGCTTAGATCATCTGAATCGCCATGGGTTTTAACGGGAATCTTTGTAACTGGTTACCTTAAAAGGTAATGGAATTAGATCTTTATTTTTTTTTCAACAGTACGCAACAACTTGTGAGAGAGATGGGACCCAGAGAGTAATAATAATAATAATAATAAAAGTACAGTGGTCAATGCGGCATCATGATTTAGCCCGTGCCTCCTGGTTTAACCCATTGTTTAGAAGATTCCCACAAAAGTGCTATCTTTTCTCAGCCATCTGCCTGTACATAGTAATTGTTGGTAGGGATTAAATGATGGAAATACTTCCTTGGCTGTCGAGAATTTTCGAATATAGGTATTTAGTCAGATTAGTATAGAGAGGAATGTCACCACTTAGTTCGTCTCCGTTCTAGGCAGCTTCCATTGTACTCTGTATTCTCCCACAAGATTGAATTTTTTTCATTATAAAATCTGATTCACTCATGATTGATAGATATTGTATCTGACAGTTCATTAAAAAGGAAAAATAATTCACTGTATATGATACTATCCGGCGCCCTTGAAAAGGAACATCCTATTGATCCCAAATACCGTGCTGTAGCTATTAATGTCCCATGTAACTAACAGTGTAATAGATGACCATTAAAAACACATATATCATTTGATTGTCAGTTGCAGTATCTATGTATATATTACTTACGGCGGAGATTTAGTATCGAAATACTACATACTGGCATGCGAGGGAGCATTCATCACAGATATCAATTTAGTTCGTATTCAGAGGTGTTATCATGACTGAATGACCGGTTCAAGTACTAATCGAATCCACGTAGTCCCGGGGTGCTCCCTCACCAAGTAATCCCCTCCCGTGGGTGTTGGGGGGATGGGGAACTATTACACAGGTAATTCCGTAGGTCCTTGTATTTGCAGTCACGCATACCGGCACTTACTGATAGGGGTTCCACAGTTAGGGCAAAGGAATTTTGAGGTAAAATTGAAGTAGCTCACAGAGAATTAGGTGTTACGGTTGTTTTTAAGTTAATATGATTATCAACAATAAGCAAAAGCTTTGATAATTATCGGGAATAATGATACCTAACATTCCGTTTTTGTGAGCTATAGCATATGAAAGACATTCGAGTTCGTGGATCAAATTAAGAGTTGCGAAACATTTCAGTAATGGAATGTGTCGTGATGCTTAGCTAATTTTACTTTTTTTTTCAATAGTCTCGGGTTACGCGAACCACAAAGGTAATATTGCCCCTAACATTGTTTTGATTATACCAAATAAGAGGTTGGTCATGTAATGGCTTTGGTTATTAGATTCAATTTTTTTATCTTGAGTTTATTATTATTATTATTATTATTATTATTATTATTATTATTATTATTTCTCTTCCGTATCCTTTATTAGTATATTGTGTCTTTCGGTCTGATACAGGAATACCGAATCAGCTGTTGCTTTATGGTGACCATCATTTTCCTCCTAACCACATAGAGGGGAGCGACTGGCCTCCTCCCCATGAACCATATAAGGATTATCATCCTCCCCATTCTCGTTATGAACCAGAAGGGAACTATTCCTCCTCCTCCTCCTCCTCCTCCTCCTCCTCCTCCTCATGAGCCAAAAAGAGACCGTGCTCTTCCTCCATCCTTGTGTGCGGAAGGCCAGCTGCTGCGCTCTTTCTACTGTGTACTCGTATGCCAAGGAAAAATCCATAGTCTCTCCCTCTCTCCCCACCCTTTCCCAGCTCCCCATTTTCCCAAACCGCTCTCCCTCCATCCTTTCATCTCTTTCCCCCACTCCCCTTACCAATCCTCCTCCCTTGCTTTTTTTTTTTTTCTAGACTTCTTTCTCCTGTTTGAATCCTAATTTTCCTGCTCTGGAGATTCTTCATTTTCGTTCCCGTGTTTTTGGTATGAGATGACAAACAGCTATGCCTCGAGATGTGGTGAACTGGATACATGTTATTCATGGTTTCGCTTTTTTTTTTTTTTTTTTTTTCACTCCCGGAAGAGGATTAGGCAAAATGGAGATGGAGGGAAAGGTTTCTTTATTTATTTGAAAGGTAGCTTTGGTTTTGATGTGCTAGTAGAGTGAGGGAAAGTTTTGGGTTAGTGGCTTGTTTTTTTATTCTTATTTTTAGGTCAAGGTCCACCATTTGGTTGTAATACATTACTCTCTCTCTCTCTCTCTCTCTCTCTCGTCTCTCTGTCTGTATGTCTGGTCGTTGTATCGTTCAGTTCGTCTCTGTCTCTTCTCTCTCTCTCTCTGTCGTTGCATAAACTTGAAGAAATTTCTTCTTGCAGTTTATCAGGAAAGTTTGCTTTAGACGAAGACCAATTCACTGGTTGTTGACAAGTGTTCCAAGTCCAGAGAACTGAGATAATATTTGCATTTTATAAAAGAAATTTACCTCTTCTTCGGGGTTTTTGTATTGGCCAAGATAAGAAATAAAGTTTATACCTAGACGAATGTATTTATTTGGTATTTATTACTTTATATTTAGTATTTATTACTTCATATTTGTTTGGTAGACAGTATCTAACTGACAGTGGTTGAATCTAGCTTTTATGATGTTGATGCTGTAGATAAAACTATATTTCCCCATCACAATAATCTCTGTCAGGCCAAGGGATCCTACATGGACCTTACGGACTCGGCATTTAACGAATTTTCATGTTCAGTGGCATTTTTCCCCTCTGCTTTAATGTTGTAAATTCTGCTTTGCTTGTTATATTTTGTTCCCGCCGAATAAATTCTCTTCCTGCTCAATAAAATCTCGTCCTGCTGGATAATTTCTCATTCTGCTTGATCAATTCTATTCCTTCTCGATAAATTCTCATCCTGTTTGATAAATTCTCTTCCTGCTGGATAAATTCTATTCCTGCTGGATAAATTCTCATCCTGATGGATAAATGATCTTTCTGCTTGATAAATTCTCGTTCTGTTTAATAAATTCTCTTCCTTTTGGACAGACTCACTTCCGATTGGATAAATTCTCTTTCTGCGTGACAAATTTCCGTCCTTTTTAATAAATTCTCTTCCTCCTGGATAAATAATCTTCCTGCTTGATAAATTCTCGTTCTGTTTAATAAATTCTCTTCATGCTTCAATTTTCATTTGTCCTACAGAATTACTTTCCCTAATACCAATGTCCACTCGCTTCTAGTTTTGTCATTGAGTTAACTCCAGTTTATTGTATACAGTGGACATCGCTTAGGTGAGCTTTTTGGATGCCCATTCCATCGGCCTTCTCCTCAAAGAAACAAAGTGGATGGAAGTCGTATAGTCGTAATCACTTTATCATTTTAATATTCTTTCAGTTTGACGTGAACTGAATTTGATTTTTTTTAAAAAGATAGTTTGGTAGGGTAGTGAAGTCAAGGTGATTTGAGTGTTCATGCCATCTCGTCTCCTTCAGTGTTTAACGCTTCAGCCGTCGTCGTGAATTAACAAGGACTAATAGTGTTAGTGGGACCCTGGAGACGTTAGTCTAGTATGATTTGTTATTGTGTTTTTATCGTGGAAAAAAGTAACTAAACTAATCCCCATCAGCCGACCTAAAAATAGCTGAACGTTCATATATTTTTTGGATGAGGTAAACTCTTTCAAGTAGATCAGGAAGCAAATATGTGTGGTAATATGCATTTAGTATTCAAGTCACGAAAGCTTAACCATTTGCATTTAGTTTCTCTCTCTCTCTCTCTCTCTCTCTCTCTCTCTCTCTCTCTCTCTCTCTCTCTCTCTCTCTCTAGTTATACGTCAGCACTTTGGTTCGGGCGACTTTCGACAATTTCAGGATGGGTCACAAATGTCATATATATTTCTCAAACAGCCTAAAACAATCCTCCGCAAACCCTTATTTATCGCTGTTAATAAAGATGTAAGTTGGTTTTATCCCTCCATGGGTTGGAAATTGATGTTAAATTCAGGGCCGTTCATATTTTGGTTTCCTTCCCGACAATTAAAATTCGAGTAATGAATGAATTTGCCTCGCCTCTGTTTGGTCTTCCTTCGGGGCCATGGATGATGGTTTCGATTTGCACCACTGTTGTGAAGCAAGGTTACAGAATCCAATCAATCAGTCTAGCAAGGTTCCCACTGTGCCTCTCCCCCCCCCCACCCCACCCCTTCTCAATTTAATAGGTACTATTTCTACTTCTTTTATTATTGAAAGAAAGAGGTCTTCGTCTTTACTGGTCTAGAAATATCCATCTCCCTGCTGCATTCCCCTCTCGCTCTCGAAGGTCAGGCATTCCAAGATTGTTCAATTACTGCGACCTTTCTTCCCCAGGCTTCGAAATTCTTTCCCCTTTTCCCTGATTCCTGTTACCTTCAGTATTTTCAGAGTTGGGTGTGGCTGCTCCTTCAAGGACAGCCCCGATTTATTATAATCAGTTTTTTTTTTTTTCATTTTTCCCCCACAGGCTAGCGCCGATAAGATAATGAGAGTGCAGGTCTCTTTGTTATTTATATTGAACTAAAAAAAAACACTCATTTTCAGTTAAAAAAGAGATTAGTTATTATGATGAGCCGGTGATGATGATGTAACGCAATTTTGGTTGATAATATATATAATATATACTCTGAAATCACATGAGATGCACGTGATTTAGTAAAAGCGAAAACCACAGGAAAATAACAGACGTGTACATATATGTATATATGTGTATGTATGCGTACTACGTAATCTGCATCATACATGACAACATATAGTCACTGCGCAGCATAGTGAATAGATTAAATTCCGCCCCACGCCTTTCCCCCAGCATCCAGTTCTTACCAAAAATACCTTGAATGAGACAGAATTAGTCATCAGATCATTGTGTCTTTTATAGGAGAAGACGTAATTATGCTAATGATCTACAATTCAAAGAAAGCATGGCTGAGTTAATGCGAGTCTGTCTGTTTTATTTTATTATTATTATTTTTTTTTTTGCTGATTTCTCAGTTTTTGCTTGTTTGTGCAGCTATAGTTATGATATATATATATATATATATATATATATATATATATATATATATATATATGTATGTATGTAGTATGTATATGTATTTATGTATGCATAGTGCTTTTGAAGGTATTATATATATATATATATATATATATATATATAATTTGTCTTTGTTTTTCTTCATATCTACTGAAAGGCGTTCTGTTTTATAAAAGCTTTTTATAGTAAGGTAATTTGTCCTTGTCACGCCGTATATGAGAGCAGGTATATTTTGATTGATGATCAGAAAAGGGTGGAAGGGAGAGGGAGAGAGAGAGAGGGAGAGGGAATTCTGTGCAAGATCTATGTGGCGATTGGCACTAAGACGACCCATGCCTCTGCGTGACGAAGGTAGTGCTGATGTCATTCCAACAGATATTCACGACCTGATAAGCACATTTCGGGACATGTTTCGCTATTATGCATTATTGGAACATTATCTAATGAGTTTCCTCGCGGCCGATAATATCGGATGAAATTCCGTCGCCAATAACCTCCTCCTAGAGACGTCACGATTTCTCCCATCTTTCAGCCTCTCGTCGGGAAGCGAGATCGAAGGCCGACTATTTCTGTCGCCGTTAAAAAAACATAAAAGATACCGTCTGTGGTTTATGAACCATTTAATATTGCGGACAGATCCCGCGAGATCACCATATTTTATTCATGCAAGGGAATGGAATATTAAAAGATCCGGCCCATTACAGGAGGTCGAGCCAAAGACTCGCGAATTCTCAAAACAGGAGACCAGACGCGTCGAAAGACGACGGGGCTCCAGGAAGAGGGAACGCAATACTACTCCTCACCCCCCTCCCCTTTCTGCCCCTCCCCCCAAAAGAACCTATTTTGCATGCGCATATATCAGAAAGCAACTTGTGTATTTTTGGAAAAAGCACCAATCACATCACAAGGAGACATATGAGTATGTACCGACAAAGTTATCCTCGGTGCAGTCACCTGATCAGAGGCAAAGTTTTCATCAGTGATACTATTAAAGTTGCACAAATGATGCTTCGCAAGCTATCCGACCTCTGGTGGCTCAGATATTAAATTCCAAAACCGAACATCGAAACGAAAAACAATATCATGACATATGATGCTATACTGACAGAAGTTACCCTTTCATATTTTGCCGCTGGCTCAATGAAAGGAATGGATTTGGTCACACACTATTTATATTCATATCTATTTATTTACATTATATATATATATATATATATATATATATATATATATATATATATATATATTATATATATGATTTAGTTTGTTGCATAATATGGAAAAGTGAATTTTTATGGGTGTGATGTCCGACAGGGTTAGTGTCTGGTTCTCTGCAATCCTTTAGGGGTAAGATTCCCTGTCCTACACCATTTGTTAGATTCCCAGCTAACGCTAGAAACTATTGCATGTTGAAAACAATGGGGCCTTGCGATTGGGAGCTTATCAATGGGCTGTTTGCTTGTTAAGTCGTCCCTTTGTCAGCGGAGTTAAGCGGCATTACATAGGTCCATTCAGTATGAGAAATGATTGCCACCAATGGATATATATAGTACCGGCCGTCTTTGGGACGTGGAACTCCCAGACGATTACCGAAACTTGTGACATCCCGTAAGATTCTGGTGAAAGTGGCGATGAGTCACCCACACTCCTGAAAAGCCAGCAATGTGTGTGAGTGCTTTCAGGGACTGGGTTTTGCTCAACATGCAGACAGAGAATGAGCCAAGTTGTAATACATCTCGGTGACAAAGTCTGACAGGTCAGTTCGTGATCCTGAGAGATTTGAGATTTTAACTGGAGCCTGAAATAAATGAAGAACCCACTTTCGTTTCAGTTGTATTTTTCATGTGGTAATTTGTGTCATTAACGAAAACTTTCCATATACTTTGAATGGAGCGAGAAATGATGTTTGAGCGTGTTGTGTTTCTTAACCGTAAAACAATTGTTAGTCTGTTAGGTTAGTGGGGTGGTTGTCCTCTGTAGAGGTTTGTTTTTGTTTGGCCTTTCTGTCACCGAAATTCCATGCGAACTAATAACAGGTCTTCAAGGTTGCACCCACACACACAAAGATATATATATATATATATATATATATATATATATATATATATATATATATAATATATATATATATATATTATCGCGGTTTGTTTGATCCTTGAGTGAGAAGTGTAAATGACGATAAAGAGAATTTTTGTAGCTTCAAAAAAATACGTCGTGGGCATAATGAACGAAAAAGTAAATGACTGTGTATTTTGTATTTTGGTTAATATACTAATTGCCTTGGCGGAAATTTGCAATCACTGATTGCCCATTCTAATTGATGTCGTTGTTGTCATCATTTGTAGCAGCGTTTAATTGAGTTGCTTATGACTTATCAAAGGCGTGTGGTGTTGAATGCGTAACAGGGGCGTTCTTTGTAGTTTTATCACCCTGTGCATCGTTGTATTGATCTCGCAGTTTACTCGTGATTATTCCGGACGGAGTCAACACGAAAGGTTATGCAATTAGCAGCCGCTCTGTAACATCAACTACGACCGAAATCATTTAGGAAATACATCCGGAATGAATAGACTCGTAGTTCATCATATTGGGTGGATACTTTTGTAAGAATTATGCCAATCATTTGGGTTGTCTTCAAAGAAATAGGCTGCTGCTGCTGCCTTGTCAAAGAGTTTTGACGTTGATGACGATTAAAGCTAATCTCTCACTTGCAACGTGTTAATATTCGCACTGTTGTGTGTGATATGCTCTTCACAGTGGGAACTGGGATTATTTGTAGTATATATAAATGTGTATACATTCCTACACAGACACGCACACACACACACACACATGCACAGGTAGAACATAGCTTTAGTACTTAGTGGCCTCAAAAATAGAAACAACGTTGACGGACACACTTTTATATATATATAATATATATATATATATATATATATATTATATATATAATATGTATTGTATAGGTATATATATATATATATATTATATAATCTATATATATATATAGTATATATATATATATGTATATATATATATATATGATATATGTATATATAGATATATATATATATATATATATTATATAGATTATATATATTGTGAAGAAATGTCTAATTGAAAAGAGGGCATGTTGAGCGCCCAGCCACCACCACTTTTTCTCGAATAGAAATGGCTTGTGCGGCCATGAAAGGCCTGGCAGCTGAATGTGACGGCGAGAGAGAACGACTTTTATACGCTTTGATAAATGTTTAGAAAGATAGTTCATTGTTTGGAGAAGGAACACAGGTTTCTTTTATTTGTTGCTCGATTTCCAATAATGTTAGGATGCCATTCTTATTGGTGGGGTGAGGGGGCGGGGAAGTAGTTTTTAAGTAGATGAGTTAGGGCGAAATAGACAATTTGAGGGCTATTTCGAATTGTATTGAAACATGGCACTTGGATTGTTTTCCGATACTAAAGACAATCATGACGAGAGCGAGAGACTCCATTGCGAAAAGATTTGAGTATTTTCTTATTTGATTCGTACGTATGATGTTCATCCTTACGGTTTTGTGAAAAGCTTCCCATGATACCAATTCAAGAATTATGGTATGATGTAATTCTGTAAAATGTTATAAAAGTGTTAAACAGCTTCGATGTAAGTCTTGTTGAAGGGATATTTATGAGCTGAAATTGTGTTTAATAAACTCCCAATTGAAGGTTTCTATTTCATGTGATGAGTGCACAATAAAATCTTCATTTTTTTGATTGAATTGAATTTATCATTTTATTCCAACAGTAGGATTTAAGGATGTAATAACTCATCATCAAATACATAGTTCAAATATTCTTGAGTTTCTCTACATTTGATCCTAATTCCATGCTTATTTCTTATTAACCGTCTCTTTTTTTTTTTTTTCAGACTTAACACCCGTGGTTAGCTGGCCGACCCTCTAGGCAGAATTCATTTCAAATGTTAATATTCCGTATATTTATATTAGAAAATATGTATGTTTTGGAAAGTGCTTTTTATATTAATTTCAGAATCTTTTGTTTTTCAGGTATGTTGTTGGAAGTTGTCATAAGCCAGACCAAAACTGTGGGCGGAGTGGCTTTTCCTTAGTATTTAAAGACATTGATGAATGGTATGTTCTTACTGTTTTTCTTGGCGTTCTTGTCGTTGTCATATTTATTTAGTAATTTAGTGATGCAGTTGGCATGAAGTAGAATTGACTTGTTTTTGGTTCTTTTATTATGTGAACGTGTTTTTTTTTTCGCCCAGTGTCATTGGCGAGATTTTCTTCAAAAGGTTCTCATTGTAAATAAACGCGAATCATAAATTGGTTCTGGCTTTGAGTGCTCATGAAGTTCGATCCTTTCATCGCCGTTTTACCGATTGGGCGCGAGTAGCGAATCGCTCGTAGGACCCGCTGAGCGTAACCATATACAGGAGGACTCAGTGATGCGTATCACTTTGAGGGGCTAATGAAAGGTTTCACTTTCAAACGTAATATACCGCTTCACTTTCATGACCTAATAGAGTGTAACACTGGAAGTGCCTTAACCACTACGTATAATCCTTTGAAAGATGGAACGAATCGTAGCTGGAAACACGATGAAACTTATCGCGCGTAGACGGTAAATCTCCATTACTGTAAAGCCTTACGAAAACAAATGTAGTTAGGCTCTGGGTAGGGCGGGTTGTTGGAGCTGGGCGGGATGTAGCATTTACTGAGTGACTTGAATGGCTCATTGTTGATAAGCAAGAAATGTGATCCTCCGTCGGAATGAATGAATGAATGAAGTGAGTCACTTAGAGGATAATGAAGATACCAAGATACCCTCTTGGGTGGAGTTATAGTTTCAGACTCAGAATGAAAATGGGTTGGCTAGTGAAGTGGCCTCCCCTAAGGCGAAATTCATATTATTGTTTCGAATGCAGTAATAGTGGGATGAGGTTTAAATATTTATTTGTGCCTTTCCTTTGACTATGGAATCGAGTAGATCATTCTACGACATTCTGCAGCTGACCAAAAGTCATAACAATTATAGTGTTCTAAGGGATTTGCAGGGCTGTTCAACCTTGCTATATTACTTGCGATATTACCTGTCTTCAGAGGTCTCACTTGAAGTTAATCAAGTTAAGTATATCTTTGTTTTACCAGACTACTGAGCTGATTGACAGCTCTCCTAGGGCTTGCTCGAAGGATTAGGTATTTTTACGTGGCTAGGAACCAGTTGGTCACCTAGCAACGGGACCTACAGTTTATTGTGGGATCCGAACCACATTATATCGAGAAATGAATTTTTATCACCAGAAATAAATTCCTCTGATTCCCCGTTGGCCAAGCCGAGAATCGAACTTAGGACCACCGGATTGGTAGCCGAGCGCGAAAACCACTCGTCCAACGAGGAACTCTCACTTGAAGTACAACAGATACCAGTAACTGATGTCCAGTATTTCAGAGATATTTTCCTTGGGGGACCAGTGTGTAGTAAGTCTTAACAATATAAGATTACTTTCATCATGCCAATAACTTTGTCATGAAAACGTAGAACTAATTAATATCATTACGGAAGCCCTTTTTCATTGACTGAGTTAAGTTCATACTGACTTAACCGCTCAGTATAAAACCATAGTGCAACGATATAGACTGATACGAGTGTTATTAAAGCATTCCATTGTCGAGTCACGAAGCCAACAACAGCACAGGGTCAGCAGTTATCCCCAGTAGAAAGCCCTGATGAAAACCAAAACCGCAATGCTCAACAAAAGGAATAAGATTCAAACTAATGAGAAGCAACGATGTTAGTAACGATGGAATGAATGCTGTCTGATCTCGAATTCAAAACTGGAAGTGATGATATGATCATCTATAAAAAAAAAAAAATTGAAAAAAAAACTGGTTTCTTAGTACTTTGTGGTCTTCAGCTTTCAGTAATTCACGATTTATACACTCTGTTACCTTCCACAAAATAACGAAGTCCATTTCTCTTGATATATTCTAAGCTGCTGGCAGAGTATCAAACGAAAGCATAACTATTGTTAGAAAATAAATATCTGATAAAAGCATAATCGTGGTTATTATAAAAATTAATTCGGATTTACCTGCAGGAAAGAATCTTGGAGCGATAACTAAAATGGAAATATCATGTAATATTCTCTTTCTTATGCAGCCCAAGGCTACTTGCTAGCCAAGGGGCTTTCTCAGTTTCCGTAGCCTCTCAGCTTTGAAAAGAGTAATATTACTCGCTGGCGATCAGCAGTCCCCAACTGGCTCGGTGGAATAGTCCTGAGGCAAGTTTCCTAATACGCCATTCGGATACCAATACAGGAGTTCCTTTTTTGTAATATTTTTGTTTTTGTTTTTGTTTTTGTTTTGTTTTCGTTCAATTTTTTCACCTTGTATCAGTTTTGATTTGGGAATTATGATCTTGATTATAGTTTGGGAGTAGGTGTCATTGTTTTGATGAAAGTATTTTAATCATACGCCTTTGAATCCGTGTCGCGGTTTTCAGTATTGTTAATAAGAGGGTGTGTACCCTTTAGGGGATGGTGCTGTCAGTGCACCCCATGTGTTGCACTGTAGGCATTGCGTAAGGGTCTTTGCAGCGTCCCCTCGGCCCTCAGCTGTAACCTCTTTCATTCCTTTAACTGTACCGCCGTTCATATTCTCTCCCTTGCATCTTTCTTTCCAGTCTCTCCTAACAATTGACTCATAGTGGAACTGCGAGGTTTTCCTCTTGTAACACCTTTCAAACCTTTTTACTGTCAGTTTCCCTTTCAGCGCTGAATGACCTCATAGGTCACAGTGCTTGGCGTTCGGGCCAAATTCTGTAGTCTGGTTTCCATAAGAGGGTGTAACATACATTAATAATACAGTTTTGTGAGTGGGGATCGTGTGCAACGGCCATCCCGGAAGTGGGGAGGATGCTGTGCATCACGTCATCTCTGGTAAACAAATCGGACTTCCTTCCTACATTGAAATGGCTGATCAGTGGGCTCGGTTCTGTCTGGTTTTCATGGATTGTTTAAACAGAGAAGTGACATTTATTTGACCATATTACAAGTATAGCACCATCGAAAGGAGGTGGTGCAAATCGTGCCGTGTTTTAAGTTACCGTCACGTTTTCTTCAGGGGTATTAAAGTACCATATTTTCAAGAGATTAAATTTGGAAGTTCTAGTAATTTCTTATTTAATTAGTTTTCTTCCAACGGCATCTTATAAAAATGGGTTTAAAATGCTCAACCAAAGTTGAATGATTGATATTATCCTCTCTCTCCTCCCTCTAAAATCTCTCTCTTCTCTTCTCTCTCTCTCTCTCTCTCTCTCTCTCTCTCTCTCTCTCTCAGGAGTAATGAACGAGAAAAGCTTTCATGAAAAGCCAAGTAATTGCGATGTTTAAAATATGCAAATGACTCCTGTATCATGTTAATGGCTTCAGCGCCTTGCCGTGATTCATGTGTGCAGTCTAATGTGTTTATCTGTGCAGCGGCAAAAGCTACAAGGCAATTGCCGCTCATGAATCCGAATTGGCCAAATGAAGTCAGCTTAAGTGGTGTTTGACGCGTGCTAGGTGTAAATTTCTCTCGTCTGCATCGTAGAACATTCCGCTGTATCTGAGATGTGCTTGGCCGTGTAAGTTCCTTGAACATAAATACTATATCGGGAAAGCGTTTCAGCTGTTGAAACAATGATAGAATCCAAATCACTTGGTGTTATCGCTCATCGCCCGGCTGTTAACGGTCATTAATACAAGTGCTCTTAATGGAAAATGATTGCCTGTTGCGTTTGCGTATATGTTGTGCCTGAGCGATTTAGTATTGCACAAAGTTTAATATTTGCATATTCATAATGATTTATTTAAATATATATGAGCTTTTTTGCACGGCACACGATAACGGTGGTGTACATTGGCCCTCCTGAAAATTAAATTTATTTATTATAATTATATATATATATATATAAATATAATATTATATATAATATTATATTTATCTTATATATATAATGAGCTTTTTTTTTGATGGCATAATGATAACAGGGTGGTGTACTGGCCTCTGATAAATATTTATGTTATAATATATATTATATATAATATATATTAGATATATATATATATATATATAATATATATATATATATATATATATATATATATATATATATATATATATATATATATATATATATATATATATATATATAGTGTGTGTGTGAGAGAGAGAGAGAGAGAGAGAGAGAGAGAGAGAGAGAGAGAGAGAGAGAGAGCATTTTCAGTAGTGGAAAAACGGTACGATTTGCACCACCCATTACAAGTAGTTTTTCTGTGTTTTCGCTGTCGCCTTGAGCCAGTGCTTATCGTTTGTCCATATACAGAGGGGCTGGGAGCATCCCTGGTCGCTTTTATGAATTATCTTGCTAGAAACGCTGTTATTATTCTTCATTGCTGTCGACCGTTCGCCTTCTGGGCGGGCTTTAATTGATTATACGCATATACTATCCATTCATTCTTTTTTCCACTACTTTGTTTTACTGAACACCTTACTATATACGTTATTTCATAGTTTTTAGTTTAAATGTATCCTCTCTCTCTCTCTCTCTCTCTCTCTCTCTCTCTCTCTCTCTCTCTCTCTCTCTCTCTCTCTCTCTCTCTCTCTCTGTATTTAAATGTACTTATTTCTTCGTCGTTGTTCCATTTAACAGACCTTGTGCCAGGACAGGTTTTTATTCTAGCTAGCCTGTAACAGGATCGAGTGTATTGATATATTACATTAAATTTCAAAATCTGTGGAAACTGCCCTGAGTGGATGGTTGAATGGAATATCTGTAGACTAGCCGGATACATATTATTCATATAATTTCTTTTTTTTTTTTCTCTCATTTAGTAATCCGCAAAGTATTAACCGAAAGACAAATGGAGAAGCTTTTATGAATGTGATTCTTTCATAACAGCAAAACTTCCTGTTGACAACCTCACTGGGTTTGAAAGAGATGAGTGGGTTTCATGAATTGGCTTGACTGTCTCCCTCCTACTTTCAGACCCTTTCAAATACAAATTGTGGCAGCGAAAATAGTTGACTTCCTATTTCATTGAAGGTTCTTGCAAGCTGAGGTTCATTGACGATCCTGGAAACACGTTCACTCGTGCAAACTTTGTTCATTGTTTCCTAAACGTGATCGATGTGGGGTGGATGGGAAAAAAGGAAAGTAACACTCCCCATTTTATTTCGATAATTGTTAACAAACTGGTGCTCACTGTTTGTGAATTACTTTATGGCGTTAACCAGGCAATATATATATATATATATATATATATATATATATATATATATTATATATATATATATATATTGTATTTATTTAATGTATATAATCATCATCTCCTCCCTACCACTTCAGAATTATTTTTCTACTCCAAACAATATGTTTAACTCTTTGTCAAGTGACTTTTGAAGAAGTTTATTTCAAGTCTTTTCAGACTATATATTGAGTTATGCATAAAAGTGATTATTCCTGTACTGTCAAATTAAAACGCCCACCGACACTCACCGGACAAGGGGAAACTGCGCGCTGTCTACAGTAGGAAGAAATGAGCAAGTATTGGCGAACCATTGAATTTGACTGAATTAACTCTTGACATTAATATGAGGTTCAGATTTTCCTTGTGTAGGCTCCACTCATTGCATATATAAGTATGTTTGAAGTTAACACTCTTGGATGTTTCTGACCTTCTAGTAGCATTCGTCATTGAAAATGTAATTTGCTTTTTTCCGTGATTGGGTTTTACGTGTTCAGGTTTATTAATAATAATAGTACGAACTCATCCTCTTGCAGTACTTTGGATTTATTTCATGGTACTTTCTCTAGTCGCAATTGGATTATGGGTAAACACTAACTGATAAGTGAGTCACTGTAGAACAGAAATATAGATAGTTTAAGGATATGTAATGGAAAATATTGTTTATCTTAAAGTTGTCTATGAAAATAAGAAAGAAACCGAAAGTTTATCCTGCAAGAAGCGGTGGAAATAACACAACCAGATTCTGTACATACAGTGTCCTCCCAGACGGACCCCCTTTTTTCTTTTTCTTTTATCTTTCCCGCGATGAAGCTCGTCTCCCCGTCCCCGGGGAAGGCAACAGCAGTACAAGAAACAGAAGCAGGACTCTCCTGACGTGCAGATATGTCCCTCTGACCGATAAAAGCTTTGGAAGTGAGGGACGGAGAGGTTGCCGTGGTGTCAGGTGTCCTCCGGTCCCAAGACCTTTCTCCAGGTCCTCTGCTCAGAGAAAGTGCAGTGAAGAAAAGGGAAAGAGGAGGATGCAGGAGGAGGTCAAAGAGATGAGAGAGGAAATGGAACAGACGTCCGATGAGGAGGAGGCGGCAGTGTTGGAAGGGGGACGAGGCTCGAGGGAAAAGTGAAGGCGCCAGCGAAAGTAAATTGAACTTGATGTGAAAAGATGAGGAGGTTGAATGAAAGGTAAGATCAAATCAGACCGGGAAATGCAAGAAGGGAAAAGTGAAAAAACTGTCGTATGAATAGACGGACGGGGAGAAGAAAAAACTGGGGTAAAGGAAAAGAACAAAAGGGTGGCATCGTCTCGCTGCAAAGATGGAAATGACCTGAAGATCTTTTCCACGAGTCACTGCTTTAGTGGTCTCTTGGCTACTTTACGATCTTGGAAATTTTGGATTTGCTTTATACACTGACGATCACGTTACTGTTTGCTTCGTACAAATAAGCTTTATCCTGTGCGATAACCAACCCTCTGGCTCCGTTGCTGAGAATGATCCCATAAAATGTTGCCCTTGTTTCTGCCGTTTGACCTTTCTTGTATTGTAAAGATTGTCTTGGATTTTTTAAGTAATCATGAAACGTGCTTAGACGTCAGTAATTTAAATACGCAGAAAAGTTTTCCATTTATCTGTATGCCTTTTGTGTAGAAATGGACCTATTCCTTATGGCTATTATGCTGTGTAACTCCTAATATTCTTAAAGATTTATTCTCGTAGTGAAAAAATCTTGTAGATAGATGTCGTTTCATTGTCATGCCGGGATTCATATCTGTTTAGCAACGCAGATCGTACTAGGCGTATGTATATTCGTACCTCCATATGCAGTTTCAGTCTCTTTGATTTTCAAATGTAATCAGGTTGCGTATTCCAATTCCAGAGGACGTTTACTGGATGTCGGTGTTCTTGAATATTCGAAATTCTTCATCCAAATGTGATTTCATCCCTTTGTTTGGGCATGATTTGTCCTTATTGCCTCTGTTTTATTGTATTTATTTTTAATCCTGTCTCTATAGATATAAGATGCATTCTATTAAGCAACCTATGTCAATCTTGTGTTATTTTAATCAGTAGAAAAGCATCTTCATATACTTAAATATCTGGGAAAACATATGGAACAAGCCAGTATAACACAACAAACACACAACATGGCTCCAGAAGTATAGGGCAGAGGAAATGGGAAGAATAAAACAAAGATTCGCCGAGATCACGACACACACAATCAGACACCAACTAAAGAAAATTCTCAACTGGAAAGCCCCAAGTCCCGATGAAGTCCATGGATGCTGGCTCAAAAACTTCAAGGCCCTACTACCATGAATAGCAGAACTACTACAGCATTGTATCAAAAACTAGTACAGAAAGACAAGAACAAAGGAAATATAGCAAGTAACAACAGGCCTATCACCTGCCTACCAATAATGTGGAAGTTACTAACAGGTATCATCATTGAAAGGCTGTACAACTACTCACAGGATACAGACACCATCCCCCACCAACAGAAAGGCTGCAGAAGGAAGTATAGGGCCACAAAAGACCAGCTTCTGATAGACAATTCCTGAATAGAATTCCTGAAAATATATAGGGAAGAGGAAAACACCATCAGCTATCTAAAACATATAATGGGCAACTGGAATACAAAACTTACAAGCTGGAATAAGACTAGCAGAGGTTAACATCAGGAGAGGATCTTCCAGGCTGACTCAATGTCCGCACTACTATTCGTAGTTGCCATGATTTCAATGACAAAAGTACTGCGGAAGATGGATGTTCATGGACGACATCAAGCTGTTTGGTAAGAGCACCAAGGAAATAGATATCCTAATCCAGACTGTAAGGATTGTATCAGTGGACATCATCAGGATGGAGTTTGGAATAGAAAAATGTGTCTTGTCAACATATAAACAAGTAAAGCAAAGTGACAAGGACTGGAGGGATAAAGCTACCAAATGGAATAGCATCAGAAACACAGATGAGACAGGGTACAAAAACCTTGGAATAATAGGAGAGGATATGAAACACCAAGAGATGGACATGATCAGGAAAGAAAATATGCAGAGGCTTAACGCTGAAAATATAATGAAAGCCATAAACACAGAAGTAGTGAAGTGGGTGAAGATTGATTCTGCAGCATAGACCAAAAAACTTAAGAAACCCATGACAATACACAAAGCACTACACCCAAGAGCAAATGCGGACTGACTATACATAACACAAAAGGAAGGAGGGAGAGGAGTACCAAGCATAGAGGACTGTGTCAACATCGAGAGCAGAGCACTGGGGTAATATCTGAAAACCAGTGAAAATGAGTGGCTTAAGAGTGCATGGGAAGAAGGACTGATAAAAGTAGACGAAGACCCAGAAATATACAGGGATAGGAGAATGACAAACAGAATGGAAGAATGGCACAACAAACCAATGCATAGACAGTACATGGGACAGACTAAAGAACTGGCCAATGATTAATCATGGCAATGGCTACAGAGGGGAGAACTCAAGAAGGAAAAAGAAGGAATGCTAACAGCGGCTCCAGATCAGGCCCTAAGAAGCAGATATGTCCAAAGAACGATAAATGGAAATGATATCTCACCCATATGCAGGAAGTGCATGATTCAGTATCAAAAGCCCTTCACTGGAGCCTGTGCAAGAAACAGCTACCTTGCAGTAATAAGAGGTAGGAGCACCAGCCTGAGGGAGTAATAGCAAAAAATCAGGCAAAGACCCCTTGGGACTATAGTATCAGAACAGATAGTCTAATACGTGCAAATAGACCAGACATGACGTTGATTGACAAAATCAAGAAGGTATCACTTACTGATGTCACAATACCATGGGACACCAGAGTTGATGAGAAAGAAAAAGAAAAGATTGATAACTATCAAGGCCTGATAATGGAAATAAGGATGTAGGATATGCCAATGGAAATTGTACCCATATTCATAGGAACACTAGGCACGATCCCAAGATCCATGAAAAGGAACCTAGAAAAACCAGATGCTGATGTAGATCCGGGACTCATGCTGAAGTGTATTCCTGGAAACAGTGCACATAATAAGAAAAGTGATGAATTCCTAAGGAGGCAGGATGCAACCCAGAACCCCACACTATGAAACCACCCAGTGGAATAGGATGACTGTGATAAAATAATAATAATAATATAATAATAATAATTAACCATCTTATGTTCATGGACGACATCAATCTCTATGGTAAGAACATCAAGGAAATAATACTCTAATCTAGACTGTAAGAATTGTATCTGGGGACATCAGGATGGCATATGGAATAGAAAAATGTGCCTTGCTCAACTTAAAAAAAGGCAAAATAACAAGGACTGAAGGGATAAAGCTACCTGATGGGAATAGCATCGACACATAGATAAGAGAGGATACAAATACCTGGGAATGATAGAAGAAGAGGATATAAAACACCAAGAGATGAAGGACATGAACAGGAAAGAATATATGGAGAGACTTAAGATGATACTCAAGTCAAAACTCAACGCCGGAAATATGATGAAAGCCATAAGCACATGGGCAGTACCAGTAATCAGATACAGCGCATGAGTAGTAGAGTGGACGAGGGCTGAACTCTACAGCATAGACCAGAAAACTAGGAAACATGACAATAAACAAAGCACTACACCCAAGAGCAAATATAGAATAACTACACATAGCAAGAAAGGGAGGGGGGAGAGGGCTATTAAGCATAGAAGACTGCATCAACATTGAGAGCAGAGCACTGGTGCAATAGATGAAAACCAGTGAAGACGAGTGGCTAAGGAGTGCATGGAAAGAAGGACTGATAAAAATAGATGAAGGCCCAGAAATATACAGAGGCAAGAGAATGACAAACAGAACAGAGGAATGACACAACAAACCAATGCATGGACAGTACATGAGACAGACTGAGGAACTGGCCAGCAATGAAACATGGCAATAGCTACAGAGGGGGGAACTCAAGAAGGAAACAGAAGGAATGATAACTGCAGCACAAGACCAGGCCCTAAGAACCAGATATGTCCAAAGAACGAAAGATAGGAATAACATCTCACCCATATGCAGGAAGTGTAATATGAAAAACGAGACCATAAAGCACAAAGCAAGCGAATGTCTGGCACTTGCACAGAAGCAGTACAAAAAGAGGCATGATTCAGTAGCAAAAGCCCTTCACTGGAGCCTGTGCAAGAAACACCAGATACCTTGCAGTAATAAGTGGTATGAATACCAACCTGTAGGAGTGATAGAAAACGATCAAGCAAAGATCCTCTGGGACTATGGTAGCAGAACAGATAGGGTGATAGGCGCCAATAGACTAGACGTGACGTTGATTGACAAAATCAAGAAGAAAGTATCATAGATGTTGCAATACCATGGGACACCAGAGTAGAAGAGAAAGAAAGAGAAAAGTTTGATAAGTATCAAGACCTGAAAATAGAAATAAGAAGGATATGGGTTATGCCAATGGAAATTGTACCCATAATCATAGGAACACTAGGTTAGGCACGATCCTAAGATCCTAAGATCCCTGAAAAAGAACCTGGAAAATCTAGATGCCGAAGTAGCTCCAGGACTCATGCAGAAGAGTGTGCTCCTAGTAGCAGCACACACAGTGCAAAAAGAGATGGATTCCTAAGGAGGCAGGTTGCAACCCAGAACCCCACACTACAAAAACCACCCAGTCGAATAGGATGACTGTGATAGAATAAAAGTATTATTGTTATTATTATTGTGAGTCTTGAAATCTTCAACCTTTTCCACTGGGAACGACGGACGAGCATCATGTCGGAAGAGGGTTGGCGCTTCTCACGCTCATGGGTAGAGAGAGAGGTGGAGAGTCTGACAGGAGGATCGTTGAGATTTGGGATGTCACACCTGCTGTTGAGTTCTCGGTTTTTCCCAACTGATCAGCTCTCGTGAAACTTCTACAAAGTATTAAACCCGAAATTTGTCCACCCATTTTTTTTTTGTACTTAAAATGTAACGTCTAACGCAAGGAAGATTGGGGTTCAAGTACGGTGAATGTTTATGATTTTATATATATATATATATATATATAGTATATTATATATATATATATATGTATATATATATATATATATATCATATATATATATATACACATACATATACATATATATACATATATATATCATATATATAAATATATATATATATATATATATATATATATATATATATATGTGTGTGTGTGTGTGTGTGTGTGTGTGTGTGTGTGTGTGTGTATATGTTTGAAAAATAGCCTTTGGATTGGTTGAACGCTAATCCAAGATACTACTTTTCTGGGTTTGAGTCTTATGCATTAAACGAAGTGGAACATCTTGAAATGGAACACCAGTATTGAAAGAGTATTCAGTTCCCAATTCGTTGCATTTGATGGCATTGAGTAAAGTGATTGGTATGTGACACTCTCCCTTTTCACATTTCAAAGTGAAGAGTATTCTCTCTCTCTCTCTCTCTCGCTCTCTCTCTCTCTCTCTCTCTCTCTCTCTCTCTCTCGTGAGATTTTTCTTGCTTAAAGAATATAAACACAAGACGGGGGCGAGCAAAGAGGTAGGCAGGCAGGCAGGCAGGTAGGTTCATTTCAGAATCCAGGTGGATAAAGGTTATTGTGTCACCAGGGGCTTTCTTCTTCAGTGCATTCTGGTGGTGAAACCACTCATTGTTCGGTTACTAAATTGTATTTAGGCCGGGGTATTGTTCGGTTCGTGCGTGGTCTGCCTTCGGTCCTTAGCCTGGCAGTCTGCGGCGATTAAAAGGAGTTTTTGTTCATTTGTTTACATGCCGTTAATGCTAACAATGGCTCCTCCTCGACCTTGGTTTCCCCGATAATGTCAGTTTTTCCGGCATTATTATAATACAATTTGCTGCTGCTATTATTATTACGTTCTTTTTAGTACCGTGGTATTATTATTATTATTTTTTATTTTTTTATATTATTATATTATTAATGCTGTGCCCCCATTGGATACAAGCTGTGTTTTGGAAATAACCGTTGGTACTTTTCTCAGAAAATATAGAAAATCATGTATTTTTGCCTTTAAAACAACGACTTTCACAATATACACAAACACCACCCTGCTTCTTTGTGGCGGTATAATCTGTTTCTCTCTCTCTCTTTCTAGGAGAGTAAAGAGTCGAATATATCAAGTTTGTCTGTTAATTGTGTAAGTATGTATATATATATATATATATATATATATAGATATATATAAATTATTTGATTTATATAATATAATGATTAAAAAATGAGAAACAGCCTTCCTCACAGCCTGGGTAAAATAATTTACCACTAGATTATTGTTTCTTTAAATCTGAGTATTCTGTTGGGATTTCTAACTGAATGTCAATGTCTTAAGTAAGGGGGCGCCTACCCCTTTCACTTTTAGCACCGTATCGAGACACTTGATAATGGTTCCAACACTGTAAAACTTTTTAATGTGTAATGATATATAATTATGGTTGTGATAAGTGTGGGGAATAGGTATATGTGTGTTCGTGTGTATGTAGTATGTATGTATAATTTGATAATAGGGTGGCATAGAACCTTCTTCCATTACGGGATAAAATCATGTATCATTAGATTATAAGTATAAATACACATCCTCTACATCAAGGGTTCTTCGCCTTTTGATGAGTTCGGACCCCCAATGAATTGCCCAGTCAGGTACCATACCCCTTTTGCTCAAGTCCATTGAAGTCCTATTTGTTGACATTATCGCTTTTAATACTCAGTTTAATACATAGGTACTTTAGGTATGAATAAAACAGTTTTATTTAGTTATTTGCAAAACGCACCCATGTGTATATGTACATTGACACATTAAAATTAAATATCCAAAGATCAAATCCCATACCCCCAAAGGGGTTGATACCCCCTGCCCTGGGTGTTGGTGTGTATGGTGATAACATCAAATTTCTCAGTACATATCAGTTATTTAGGAAAACTAAAGTGGAAATGTCTCTCGCTTAAGAATTGGTAACACGTTTCCCGCGTTAATAATAAATCACCTGAAATGGCGGTATTTTGCATGGGATCTGTTTTCCTGTTTTGGTGTGTTGTCAACATGCTCTCCTTTAATTTCTCATGGGACGACTCTCTTTGCTTCTTTTATTTGTAATGATAAACGTGAGTGGACATTACGGTAGAGCTAAATGCTGCATCTGGTTGTTGCTAGGTTGGTGTCTCTCTCTCTCTCTCTCTCTCTCTCTCTCTCTCTCTCTCTCTCTCCTCTCTCTCTCCCATTTATCTTATATATATATAATAATATATATATATATATATATATATATAAATTTCCATATGTTTGACTTCATATAGTCAGATGTAGGTAGGTGAATATATCAAGGTTTATAATTAATTACTATACCATAATACAGCAGCCCGTGAACCATTTTACCTTATATGAAAATAGTTCATGATTCGTCAGGAATTATGAAGTTCATTATTAATATAATAATCACTCGTATAAGTACTACCATATCTTATGAGTACCTACCATAGTCTGTGGAACATATTCTGTCTTTTATTTTGCCACGTGTTCCGGAGTTTGGTGGACATTCTTTGGACTGAGTTTATTTCCGTTTATTTTTACTTTAAAGAATTATTAGTAAATCTGGGGTATCTTTTACATCAGGGACGCCATTCTTATCTCACAGTTAACCTTTTTTTTTATCTTATATTAAAGAAGTAACTTTATTTTTGCATCCATTGCGTCCTTCTTTGACAGAACAAGCAGTTTTTTCAATAAAGAAACACTTGTTTGAAGGTCTTCCTCGTATTTTTGTGCACAGTGCGTGTTTTTTCTTCGTGAAAAAAATTGAATTTTGAAGTATACGATGATCCTGTTATAAGGTCGTCTTTTATTTGTTATTTAAAAAAACCTATTTAAATACATTTTGTATGATGTTTTTGGAACTTCCTCTCTATTGTATGCAGTACGCCATTTATTTATAACAAAATCTGAGGAGGAGTGTTCTTGTGTGTTGAAAAATCCAGTTCGTCTGGAGCTGTAGACACAAGGACGATGGTTCCATTGTTGCCATGGCATTCGTATCCCACTTTTACTCCAACCCTCCTCTTCCTCCTCCTCCTCCTCCTCCTCTTACAGACGTCGTGAATGGGGTGCTTTAATGTACTTTCTTTGTCTCCTCTCTCCCCTTGTCCATGGCAATACCCTCCTCTTTTCTTCCTCTGGTTCTCCCTTTATTGGTGGCTGTCCTTTCCCCCTCCGCTTCCGCGGCTCCCTCTGTCTCTCCTTCGTGTTCTTTTTTTTCCCTTTTCTTTCTATTTGGGTGAAATACTGTTTTCACATTCACGCTCTTGAGTTTTCAGAGAGATTTCCTGGAATGTTCATTTCCGGAGGGTCTGGGTAGCAGCTACTGTGTTTGTCCATTTGCTGCCGTCGTCTGTGTGTGTGTGATTATTATTCATTGGAAGTTCTAAGATTTTCTTTGTTTTGACTGGACGCTGCTGTTAGTGTCATTTTTGCTCGCCTTAATCCACGGCCTTCTGGAACATTTGGAATCAAATTGTCTCACTTATTGTTATTCACTGCAAGGAGACCAGCTGTGGGGAATCGACCGATACGCCGGCTGTTTGCTTCATGTCAACGAGTCTCTCTCTCTCTCTCTCTCTCACTTCTCTCTCTCTCTCTCTCTCTCTAATGTTCATGTAGGCTTCCATGTTTTCATTTTCCTTCTCTGGTGGAGCTTCCGTCTCCTTCCATGCTGTTGTCCCCACCCTCTCTCTCTCTCTCTCTCTCTCTCTCTCTATGTCCGTGTAGGCTTCCACGTTTTCATATTGGTGTCTCTGTTCCCTCGTCTGTCCTGTGTCCTGAGTGCACCCGAGGATTACATGCCGTTGCGTTGGTTTCGATCCTGCGACGGGAAACTGGCATCTTTCCCAGAAGGGACAAAGGATGCTGCGAAGTAGCGAGCTGCCTGCCACTGGCGATGTTAGATGATAAGCTGGGCTTATGCCAGCACGAGCTCTTGGACAGCCCGGGATGTCCGTCCGACGGATGATGATCAATAATGTTGTGTTATCCCAGTAGGCTGTCTAGTACACTCTTCTTGCTAACGTCATGAGCGCCTGGCTGACGTAGTATATGTATACGTGTCATCTCACACGGGATGTTGGTATGTAGTAGTAGGTGTTATTGCGGTTTAGACGCTATCCAATTTTTTTTAAAGGTTGGATATTATTTATTTTGTTCAGAGTTTTTAGATGGTATCCATTGTTTTATAATTTGGATATTTTTTCTATATAAAGATAATTTTATGTTTGAATATTCATGCTACTTGATAAATGAATGTTGAAAGATTAGTTGACTTAATTGCACTATTATGTCAACATCTCTTTCAACAGATAATATCGATAGAATAATGACTCTCTCTCTCTCTCTCTCTCTCTCTCTCTCTCTCTCTTCTCCTCTCTCTCTCTCTCTCTCTGCTCCATTCTTCTCCCATCTCTCCTCTCTCCTCATTCGGTCAGTCATCTCTCTCTCTCTCTCTCTGCATCTTGACATCAAAGAATTTTCAGAGCCTTGGTTGTGAATGTTATGACTATTATTTTTACTGTACGATTTTGTGTTTTCTTCAGCTCGTTCAAAATAATAATGGTAAATACTTCTTTACGTAAACTACTTGAACTTAATAGAGTTGTGAGACAAACTGGCCAGCCAAATTCTTAGGACACTTGTGCTAATGAATTCAAGTTCTATCAGCTTACTGATGATTAAATGCTAAAAATAGACACTCAGCCTTGCAACAGGCATTAAAAATGAATGCGGATACACAAACTTCTCATTTGTATACAAATATCTACATCCACGTATTCCACTGGTACTGTACAAAAATACTAAAGCTAGGTTTTGACATTCTCAGGATTGTAACGGGGTATATCAAGCCATTTTTCAGGACTTGATTTGGTGCGTGACATATGAATGACCTCTAAAAGCTAAAATTCCTAGACAATTCTAAGGAGGAATTTATTGAAGTAAGAAGGCTAATGTGTCTGTTGGATGAAAGAGAATGTGCACTGTAGATTTTCGTAGGAATTTGGACATCGAGTTGCCCATGGAAGGTGACCAAGACGGTCAGAAATTCCCCTTTTCGCTCGCCCTTTTCGAATTTATGACATTGGGAGCACAGCGAAAGATTGGATTCTCTATATGTAATGAATTTAAGGTGTGAATGACCGATGAACATTCTTATCTCTGGTATTTTACATCTTCCACACGGTGTCTCTTGTTTTGCCGACAGTTTTTTGCACAAGGTTGCTTCGTAAATTGCATAATATACCGGTCACTGTTCAGTATGAAAGGTCTAAAGTGGCACTATTTCATTCTATTAGTTCCTTTTCACTAGCAATCTAAGGTTGGTTTTTGACAGCTTGACAGATGTTTCCTCCATAGCTAAGGCCTTTGTCTTTCGTCACTGTTGACCCTTGGAATAGAGAACCGGGACATATCTTGTAGCTGTAGCTACTGGAGCCGGCAATTGACGGAATTCTGTACCCAGTTTGGTAGGAGTAGGAATGAAAGCACGCAGTCATTGTCACAAATTTTAACTTCCAAAATTCCATTTGATAAAGAATTATTCTCCCGGCCTGTGATAATCGGTAATGAATGACCCCCAATTAGTAAATAAATAGATATAGATTAATAAAAGATAATGATGTCGAAAGCATGTTCCTGACAACCAGTAGTGTGTGTTAGGTTTTACCTTATCATACGCAAGAGATAATGCCACAGTAAACAAGAATAAATTCAGTTCTTTAGGGGGACAATCGCTCTCGGCTTGACTGAAAGATATCTTAAAGCAAATAATATAGGATGAAGTGGCAAGCTACTGTTTGGTTCAATTAGGCTACATGTACTGTTCTTCGATCATTAGCTGCTTATGGAAACGTAAGCAACCTATGTGCTTTTGAGGGTGTCATTGTGAGTTGATATTCCCCATACTATACATGACACCTGACACCCAGAGCCACATCTCACGGAATTTTGTCTTTCATTTACGCGTATTAGGATGCTTTAGACAACACACGTTAGTCAGCTGCTGGAAAAGATTTGTTAAATGTTTACAGTTATTACTTAAAGAAAAAATATGCATTGGTGACTTTCTTAAATAATCAGCACATTAATTAGGATATAAAATAATTTACATTTAACATTTGAATTACATTATTTACGTTTAACAGCATTTTAACTAAAACATTTACACTAAACCAAATTTAACAAACCCAATTTGACTAAACCAAATTCAACAAACCCAATTTGAAAGCTTGTTTTAAAACTCTTGTAAGAAAAACAGACAGTTATATCTAGCTAAAGAGGAATCCGTAAACAGCTAAATAACCTATTGGCATATATGACCTCCAGTCTGAATAAGATGAATGTAGGTAATTGCGCTTGGCGCTGTGAAGTACCATTACCATCAGCTTAAATATCATCATCAGTTACTCTGGCAGGAAGTCAGCTGCGCAGTTTTGCGGCATCTTGGATCCTCAGCAGAAAATGGATGCCGGGAGTGTAGTTAAAACAAAATTCTATATGAGCGGAAGCAGGCAATATCTTGCAGTTGCAAGGATTGAATTAGTGCAGGCGACAGTCATTACATATCAATCCCTCTCATTCCCGTGTTCGCAGCTTGCAATGATTGCACGTTCATTGTCATCTTCCCAGTTAATCTTGGAGTTGGACTCAAATGGTAAGACAAGAGCTGTATTTTTCAGTCCTGAAGGTTTATGCAAGACAAACTTGACATGGATATAAACCCGTTTAAAAATGATTTGAATATCCGTCCATTTGTTGGTTTCAAAACTGATTTAAATAGCCGTATATTGAGTACCCTGTACGTTGGCATAGTCTACTGTCCGGTTTATTGGTAGTCGATTTAATAGCAAGTCGTATCCGCCAGTCTTTGAAGAGTGATTTGGAACGGCAACGAGTTTCCTTTTTATAATTCTGATTGAGGGTTAAAAACTTGCGCTCCTTAAGAGGTTTTACAGGTGACGATAAGATAACAAGGAACCACTTCTAGATTTAAACGTTGTTGGGTAATGTTTTGACCTTTGCCCTTTCCATCCGATAATCATAGCCCTCGTTTTCTTGGTGCGTCAATATTTTCGGTCGTTTCACTAACCAGCAATGTTTTGTTGGTTAAAGTGTAACGAATGTTGACGAATTCCAGCCCTTTTTGTAATTCACGGGATGAACTTTTCTTGTCGAACATTTCTACGCATTTGCCAGTGTGTTTTCATTACTGATTTGTTGTTCTTATATTCACGGCCTTTTATTTGTTACAATCTGCAGGTACTATGTTGGTCTTGCTTGCGAAATACGTGGCAGTCGCTCCAAGTATGGGCTAAATATATAATATATATATATTGAACTTTATAAGAAAAAGTAGCAAATATAATTTCATTGTTCCTGCTTCCATGAGTTGAGAAATGTTGGCAATAGTTTTTATCCTTTAACAACCAAGAAGGTTCAACGTCTGGTACGTTGTATGACCGGACTTGCACATATTCAGAATGAAAGTCTCTGGCTCTGATGTTCGTGTAAGTGACCACATATTGGGGATGTGAATGAATATTTTTTGTTCTTCTCTCTTTTTTTGAGGCATTAGAAACGGGCCAAGTGAAGACGATCGCCGTGGAAATAAGGTAAGGTGTTGACCACCAGATCCCTTGGTGTGGGTATTTTACCAGATGCCTCTATTGAAAGGGTGACCGTTTGGTGGTCAGATCTGGGAACAAGTTGGTCCCTTTTTCGTACCGAGCAAGATTTTGGTACCCGCCTAAGCGCCTCAGGGTCCTGGGATATTCCTACGCATAAGCTACATTGCTTAAAGGCGATAGAATGAAATGGACAAATAATTTTTTCTAATTTTTATGAGTAATTAATAACGCTCGGTGGAGTCATAATTTGATCGTGATGAAGATTTATTCTGTCTTGAATGGTTTGGAAGGGCAGCATTTTTATTCTTATGCCGTTTCCAAGGAATAGCTTCATTTTTTTTTGTTACATTTGAAAGCATGCGGTTAAAATACACGTGGAAACGATGCAATTCAGCCCTATTATCATCAATTATTTATATTAAATACAGCCTGCGATCATTTTTTTTCTCCCGGCCGAGGAATGGTGATACCATTATAGCACAGAACCAGAAATCTGCGTTCCATACTCGGAGTCGCGCGAGGAAATGGAAGATTGTGCCTTCTTGGGGGAACGAGAGGAAGAATGAAGGCGAGGACGATGGATCCTGATGCCTTGGACCTTCTTCAGAAACAGGAACAGTTCTGGGCGCTTTCCTAAAACCCAGGGGTATGCCTCTGTTGACCTAAGCAGTGAGTGAGTTGTGTATCTGATTGTTGGGAAAGTGTTGTTGGTTTCATCTAAGGTGGAGAGAGAAGAGAGAGAGAGAGAGAGAGAGAAGAGAGAGAGAGAGAGAGAGAGAGAGAGGTGAATAATCAATAATTCTTTAAAATGCATATCATTAAATCATTAAAGTCTGGTCTGCGATTGTGAGGTTATTTTCCTCTCTACCACAGCCACCTCGTCCTATTCCTCCTCATGATCCCCTTCATCCTTACAGGCAGCGTCCCCTCGGTGCTCTCGCTGAAGCACAACTATTAGTTTTTTATCCTTTCATTGCCTTGAAAGGGAACAACAACAGTAACACTCCACAGGAACCCCATCCCCTCTGTTCCCTCAAGTCCATCCTGTCAGCCCTTCAGACCCCTCTAAATATTCCAGCATTCACGCCCAACCCATTCCAGCCCCGTTCACCATCCCCTCCCCCCCCCCCCCCCCCAGCATGTCTGTCGCACCTATCCATCCATACCATCAAGTCCCACCTACCCCATCTACCCCCATCCGGTCCCTTGTCCATCTCTGCACCTCGCTTACACACACACACACACCTTGGCAATACTATAGGACATCTTATTGGGGATAATGACCACTGAACAACAAAGTCCTGTTGGCAAACATTGGAGGCCTACTGTCCAACAAAGGAAGGATCACGTCACAGAAATCCTTATTCTGACAGATGATAAGAAAATGATTGGTCCTTTTTCTTCACCGAGAGGCAATTGGATGAAACTGCAAAAGCTGAATTCTCCAAAGAGGGTTATACTTGATTTTTATGTCTAATCATGTTGTTCAACCAAAGGGAAGGGTGTCTTGTACTTAGAAACAAATCTACGTGCAAAATGGTATGAAGAACAGACGTAAACGAATTAAGCAGTATAAACTTTTAAAGAAATTCTGGCCTAGATACAAGTATCTGGTAGGCAAGATAACCCATATAACTCTAAAGAACTGCGAATGTTATTTCGATAGAGAAAGAAAAGGAAAACTAAAAGCTCTAAGGTAGGCATGACCTATGGGGGGAGGAATCTCCATTTTCACAGAATATTAATTTTAGAGAAGAAACGATTGAAAAGGATATCGACATCCCAGAATGAGCTCTGTGCCCGAACAGGCCACTTCTCGGCAGTGCTATCGAAACCTTGCAAAACTGAACTGAGGCAGCCAATGTATCTCCCATGGCAAGAATAATTAACGAATAATGACATTGCAAAAATCGTCAAGCACGCGGTCACTTGTCTAGCTCAAAAGCCATGCCCAGCGCTGAGGTGCAACATCATCGTAAAGAAGGGAAATTGTTCAAATATCAGTAATCGCTTTAACTATTATATACAACGGGGATACTAGAGATAAACCTCTTATAGAGGTAAATAAGGATTAATCTCCCCTCTGATACTTGAAGGTATATCCATAGAAGCTCTTAAATCATTCATAAAATACTCACGCACACGCTCAACTTTCACCGTACTCTTAAGTTTTATGTAGTAATGCACCTATAAAAATTCACTTGATTTTTTCCGAAGAAAAGGTGCCATTTTTAATCTCGTGACAGTTAAAGAAAATTTTTTGTCTTTACCAAGAGTAAATTTATCTTATCCAAAGTATTTAGTCAAAGTAATTCTCTGAAAGGTGAACACAGCAACGTCCGTATATCCATGTCTGAATCAGAATTTGTGGGACTTATCTGGTTCCAAGGTGGTGATATTTTCACCACAAATTTCTTTGGCCAGCGAACGGTGAAGGGATCGTGAATTATGGTCACGGGGAGGAAGTTCATTTTTATGTAAACATATATTTTCTCTTTTTTGGGGGGGATGTGTGGGTTTGGGGGTTTCGTTTTACATCGCTGGGGTGGAATGCGGATAAAAAAAATAGAGAGGAGTAAAAGTGGGAACGTGTTTCCGTGTTAAAATGACATACACTAAGAAGGAACGTCTGTACTTGGGCTCCAACAGAAAAAATGGTCATAATTATATCTTCTTGATAAACACACACCCAGTTTTGTTATGCTTCAACTGTTGTTTAGTACATTTTTGCATTTCTTATCAACCTGCTTGCTGAAACGATCTTGCGCTTGAACCTGTATTCGCACATTAGGTGAAGTATACAGGGTAATTTGACAGCTTAATTGGGAGTTCCTCGTTAGTGGTAGCCAGAAAGATCTTGTTATTACCAGGGGTTATTTATTTCCTTGAAGATGATATAAATCTATATAAAAAAAATCCTGATATAAACCAATAGCCAACGAATTGGGAGATCCGTTTACAGAGCCTCAGATTTGGCTAGTCTCCATTAGGCTTTAGGTAAGGCCTTATTGGCCCACTTGAATGTTTTCATCCATTAATTCATCATAGATTTACAATTATTTTCTCACGCTTGTCACCCGTTGGAGTCATCAAGAATTTTGATTGGCCCAAGTAACTTTTATTCATTTTTTGTGTTTTTTTTTAAATGATTCATCTGAATTCCTGCTAGAGCTGTGGAGATTGCTGTGACTACGGTTGATAAAAACCAGAAGCTTTCTTTGTGTTCTTTAAAAAAATTATTTTCAGAGGCGTCGGCTACAGATTACACAAAAATGCGATAGGTTTTCCCTTCTGTCGGTGAAATGTAGTGAAAAAATATCAGTGGGGCATATTAAAAAAGTTCTTTTTTTTCTAGATTCCAATACTCCAATAGATTATAGTTTTTTTGATAATGCTCTCTCTCTCTCTCTCTCTCTCTCTCTCTCTCTCTCTCTCTCTCTCTCTCTCTCTCTCTCTCTCTCTCGGATGAGTAGACCTTTTTTACGGTCTCAGGAGTTCTCAACATCCTGTGGAAGATGTGTATGAATCACCTGAATATTTTTTGCATGAATCCCATTATTATATTTAACTTTGGGACGTGTCCGTACATATCCTGTTGAGAAAGAAAGGACCGTAAGTACACATTGTTTTGTCGAGTCCTTAACGTCCTATGATGGATATCAGGAGTGAAAGGTGTGATCAGGTAGGTTTGCTTCTACTTAGGGTTGTATGTTGCGTTTCTTTGGAGCCCATTTCTTTAGTTTCCCTGCTGAAGCCAATGCATGTATATCACAGAGAAATGATCTCGTTTTCGTTCCCCAGAGTATTGTATTAACGACTTTTCATTAGAATTATAATGCCGTTTCCGTCTTTGTGTTGGTTATAAAATGCTGCATGTGCTACCATTGGTTGTCTCTTCAAAAAATATTCGGAAACCAGTATGGAAGGAAAATTGCAGCTCAGACATACTTCACAAGGGAATGTTTTTTTTTTTTATTTTTACACCTAAATGCATAATGTATTTTTACATCTATTTCTAACACGTTGGTGTTTATGATATTGAATGACGTTTCTTCTTGTATACATATTTTAATTGAAAATTGATATGTAGTATAAACTGCATGCATGCATTCAAAAGTAAAACATGTATATTCTCTCAGATATTTTGTACATTTGCATCAGAGGTGCGTGGGTTAAGCATTGTAAACTAATGCTGAAGCCCCCGAACACGAGACGCTGGAATTGCAGGTGGATGAAAAATTGTCACGCTTCGGAGAGCTTCCTGACGAGTGTAACAGAGCGAAATGATACCTCCTGTGGACGCTGGAAACGGCGGAGATTGGATGACGTGGGCTTGATGACACTGATTTCGAGTAAGTCGGTAATAAAAAGAAAAAGAAAATGAAGAACGCCGTGGGATAATTGGAAAAAACCGAGTTTTGGTTTCTAGATGCGCTGTTTTCTCACAGTGTGAAAGTTGGAAACGACACTTGGCGCTCATTTCCTCGTCTTTGGGGGAATATTGTTGGTGATAAAATGGAAGAGGATGGGTGCTCCGAAGAGAACAGTAACGATTAAAGGAATTGCTGGGTAACTGTAACTTTATATGAGAGGCAACAGGTAAGAGGATGCCTGGAAATTGGTCATTCGTAGGGGCTTTTGATGGTAGTAGGTTGATGGTTGAAGGACCTTCCAAAACTGATAGGGATCGTGTGCGGTTATTAACGCCGCAGCCAGCCCATCTTCATGCATGATTTGTGAGGCGCGATATGAATCCATACATAAATATGACCAATGAATTTTGATTAGTTCGCTAATTACCCTGTTGGACTGTCCCGACACTAATCCCGACATTTAACGAGGCAGGCGAATTTTATTTGGCCTATGAACTACCGTATTGTTTAGGACACTGATCCATACACGAGGCTCCCGCCGGTTTTTTAATTGGTTCCTGAATTTCCCTGCCAAAGCCAATACATTCATATCACACTTTGTATGAGGAGAGAAATGATCACAGCTGCACCCTGGAATAGAGGCGATTATATCGTGACACGTGACGGTGGCTTACAACTTAACATCCAATAATCGCCTCGTTTTCCTCTGCAAAATTAAAGGGAGCCGGTATTGGCGCTGCCAATATTATATCATGCCAGGTGACATGTAAAGACTTCTAATGTTATTGTCCTTATGCCAGCGGCCGTTGCATGCAATGTTGTATAGATTGATTAGGCCAGACAGTTGGGATGTACTAGGTGAGCAAGCGAGGTATACTTTTCCTTTTTTCTGTTTGTTAGATGTCTGGGATATTTTGCTTATATTACACCTGTTTTTCCGTTTTCTGTTTCAGAATTGCATTATTGTAGATTGTGACTTATAAGAACAATTACCTTCTATTTTTTTTAGTCCTACCCCATCGCTAATCAAAGGGGCAAGATACTAATACTCTTTTCAGTAATACGCACATGATGATCTAGTATATCCCGAGCTTTCCATGTATTATGTAAGAAAGTGCATCTTCAAGCTCTTATGCAATTACTATAAATCTAAAAACAATGAAAACGTGTACAAATTGTTTAGAGGTACTTTTGTCAATCGCATAATCATAGGAATTATGTAACAACTTCATGATCTAGTCCTGGGATGTTAAATCTATTTGCTTAGAAATCACGTTTCGAGGTGACCTGTGGAAAAGAAGTGTTTGATATTTTAGTTAGCGTAGACCTGCTAAATTTAGTTGTTATTCGGGGTAATGTGCGGGAATCTTCGTGATTTTCGTCTTGACAAACGGCACACCTGTTGGTTCTGAATATGCGATAGTTCACGAAGCAAGTCTTGTAATTCTTGCGACCGTTATTGTCTCCTACTGCGTAGGAAAACGGCGGCTAGCATTTACAGAAACGTACAACTGAATCGTAAATACTTCAGTCAACTGGTTAAGCTGAATTCCAGTAAGACTGAGTTTGAGTGACAGGCAGATTTCTTGCGCTCTCCCAATTTTTGTATGATTCGCCCTGCATGAGGCAAGTAATGATTCTCAATGCTGGACCCTTGAGTTCTTCCCTATCTTTACATGCAAAGATGCCAGTTAAATGCTACCAGAAAGGTGGGCATTGTTTTTAAGGCCTCTTGTGTCCAGAGATGTTGGTTATAATGCCAGATATTCCTGGTTATTTGTTTAGAGAGGTGGTTTTTATAACAATGGTAATGATGATTTAAGCTATCTTTTTCAAAAGATGTTTTTCATTATAACACGTTTTTGCCTTTGGTGGCTGTTCGGGTGCTAGTCATTTTATGCAATTATCCAGTGCATTTTTCCCTTTCTTTTCTTTTTATATACAATATCTGTGGATATCGTAACTTCTGTTGTTAACGATGCTGATATACCCATAACTGAGATTATAAAATTTCTTACAGCACCAAGCACCATACTGCTTTGGTTTAATTTTCCCTACCTATATTTCGCCTGTTTATTTTTGTATAGCCTTGCTGCCTTTTTTTATACATGTCTGATTTCTGTATGCATGTATGTTACTTATATACGCATGCCATTTTTATGTTAACAAATATTTAGCCACAAATATAGTTTGAAATGGAGCGTACCTACTGTAACTACAGCATAATTTACATCTCTCTTAATAGCCAAATGGTCAAAGTCTACTGTTTGTCATTGTATCTAAACCCTAAGTTCAATTTCGTTTTCTGGTCGGGTGGTGTACAATGAATTTGATAATGATCTTTGCGGTTTATATGTAATAATCTAAATGTATTATATATATTTATATAATAATAATAAATATATGCACACACACACACACACACACACACACAACACACACACACACATTATATATATATATATAATATATTATATATATATATATATATACTATATATGTGTATTATACACACATATAAATATAATATATATATATATATATATATATATATATATATATATATATATATATATATATATTATGTAGTATAGATTACAGTTTTTACGACTTCGAGATAATTCTTTTGCTTTTACTCTAAGGCATTTTCAGACTAACTAACAAAATACATTACTACCTGTCCAATATGTCTATCATGCCATCTGGTAATTGCTCTCTAGGTTTTCCTCCTCTGTTCTTTTAACCATTTTTTCCTGAGCTCCCCGTTTCTCGCCCTTTTCATTCCTTCGGTCCCAAAGTTCATCTAATCAGCTTCAGCCTATTTTTCCTTTAGTTTTCGTACAACACCCAAACTTAATTTCTGTAAAGGAGACTTAACTGTACAATCCCTTGATACAGTCCCACCTTGGCATTGATGGACACTCTTTAAGTTTATTCCTTCTCATGCCATTATTTTGGAGTCCTGCCATCATTCATGATACTATTTCTTCCCATATACCTCTACGAATCATCGGCGTTCATTCTTCTACCTGCCATATTAACATTCATTGTTGCATCTCCCTGAATCTCATCTATCCATGTAAGGTTATTTGTGCTCACATAACTACCAACTTTCCCGTATTTCAGAGGATTTCAAGTACTTTGTGTAGTTTCAGAAATTCTCTCCACTGTACCCAATCAGAATGCATTATTCACGATTCGTTTTCTTATCTCCTAATCTTGCACCGACAGCAGTCGTCCTTGCTATGACTTCTCGAACTACTCTTATGAAAATACCGAACAGCCACGGAGACACTCGCCGTTTTCTCAGACCCTGTCTAAAACATTAAACCAGTCACTCTCTCGTCTATTTTAACAAGTTTCGTTGCTCTCGACAACTTACCCTCTGCACCCTACTACATCTCCAGGACTTCCATAAGGGTCCTCGTATTTCACAAAACTTTTTCCCATTTACTTTAAAACTTCTCTCATGTTTCATAACAAATCCGTGATCCACTCTCCATACTGTTTTCCCCTCGTCAGTTTCGCTTCCCGACGTGGTAACCATTTTTATGCCCTTATAATTCTTGCAGTCATGTGTATTCACCGTTTACCTTTATGATAAGGGACAGTTATTCTCTCGCCCTGTCATTGGAACTTGTCCCCTCATCCTGACAAGTCAGATATAAACATTTCTGGTTTCTTTAAGTGTATTTTTAAGTCTTTTCTTTTGGTGCTTTATTATTTGCTTCTCATTTTGCCTCTTTCAGAGTAGAATATTCTTATTTGTGGGAAACTTATTTAGGAAATTAGTAAGCTCTTTCAATATTTACTACTACTACTACTACTACTACTACTACTACTACTACTACTACTACTACTACTACTACTACTACTACTACTACTAATAATAATAATAATAATAATAATAATAATAATAATAATAATAATAATAATAATAATATCACTGTAGAAGCAGCCCTTAACAGAAGCGGTGCCGTTGAGCATAAAAGCCGTTTCGGCTTTATTTATCTTATGCAGTCCTCTAATTTTCCAGCTGCTTATCTTTTGCAGGTAAACTGTGTGGTGTTTGCCCAAATTCCTTACGTAATTTGGACAAACACCACATTCGAGATTGCGTTTTAGTTTAATGAAGCACAGGTTTTCTCTTGTCCCAGTTTTTTTTTTAGATTTTTTTGAATAAATACGTCACAAGCTAAATATATACTTCACAATCTAAACAAAGCGCTTCAAAATAAAAAAAAAATACTTTGCAAACCAGATAAATACTTCATAATCTAAAAAAAATTACTTCACTATCTAAATAAGTACTTCACAATCTAAATAAATATTTCACAGTCTGCACGCAGAAGGGAAGCAGCTAATAAGGAGATAAACAAGACTTCATCATTGGGGTTTAATAATGTATTGAAGCTGGTCCTTTGAACTAACTATAGTTTCCTTGTGAGTTTTATTTTTATATTATATGGTTAGTAGCCAATTGGGGCCTTGCTATAGCCTTTGGGAAAACAAAATGATGTGGAAATATCGTATATATATATATATATATATATATATATATATATATATATATATATATGATATACAAGTTTTATATTGCTTATATATTCTAATTTTTTAATCTGCCTTGGCTGCTTATGTAGTTTAACTTAAAATTAGCATTGGCTGGAATTCACGTAAACACACGGTGAAGGTAGTTCTAAACATAGGGTGAGATATCTATAAACTTGGCACCTTGCACGCATAAGGCTTATTTTTTTCCCAGCCAAATTCATATCGCAGACCTCATCCTCTCTCTCTCTCTCCTCTCGTCTCTCGTCTCTCTCTCTCTCTCTCTTCCCTCCTTCCTCATCTCTCTCTCTGCTCTCTCTCTTCTCTCATTTTTCGTAGTTAACCATGAGCTCGTGTATTAAGCCAAGAATTATAATCATAAATTTAACATTGATGCCTTTTTCATTGCGAAATTTTAAACTTAATTATTCAGATATATGTGATTGTAGCTCTCGGTTACAGTTTTGAAATAAGTGTTTGACAAACAGTATTTTAGGGCGTTATATTGATGTCCATTTTTAAAAAAAAAGAAATGGGGGATTATGCATCCTGAACGATAACTACCTAACTGTAGAGTACGAAATAAAATGTGTTCTTGGTTTCGTTACTGGTGAAAAACAGTTTCCATTTGTGATTATAGAAACACTTATCACTTGTAACTCAAACTTTCTCTCCCCCCCCCCCCCCCCCTTTTTTTGCGCTGGTATTCAGATCTACAGAAATGTTAAGATGCTTCTCTTTTCAAGCCTCGTCGCACCAGATTGATATCGAAAGTACCTTATAATTCCTCTTTTGAAGTGAAGTCTTTCATGTTTACGTTAGACTTCGCATGAAAATGTACAGTGGCCAGATTCTATTAGCTTTAAGCCTTTACACTGTTATTTTTGATTTGGGCAACGAGGCCATTTTCGTAAATGTTGAACTAAAATATAGTTCACCGTTTTTCCACATCCTGTGATTTTTGTATGATGCTCTCAGAGTAAAGTGATTCTGGTGTTCTGTTTGTTTTCAGCCAAGTTCATATTGACCACTTTTCCACAACTTATTAATAGACTCTCTCTCTCCTCTCTCTCTCTCTCTCTCTCTCTCTTCTCTCTCTCTCTCTCATTTAATTGTTACTTCGTCCTTTTATAGAGTTTTTCTAATGTAATTCCGATAGTTATAAAAACACTCATATAAAGTGTGCCCTTTTGAAAGTTATCTCGATTCAAAGATGTTATTTATTTATAAATATAGATTTACAATACTAATTTTATCTGGCATCCCTTGGTCGTTCCCTATAATGTCAGGGGTATGATCTGCATTTTCTGTATTAATTGTTATTACTAATATTATGATCATGACCCAGCTTCATCATGCCGGTTCATTAGTATTCCAATCCCTCGCGCCAATTAATGCACGACCTTCCTCGCGATTTTCATGCCTGTTTATTTTGGTCCCTGAATAGCTCATTCGCCCTTTCGCCTCCCCTTCTTTTCTGCTCCTCTTCTCATCCTTTACGTCTATGCTGCTGATGCGTTCCACGATTATTCTCTCTCTCTCTCTCTCTCTCTCTCCTCTCTCCTCTCTCTAAACACGACGATTGCGAGGACAACTAATAGATACATTTAAGATACTGAAAAGCATAACAAAAGTAGACAGTAAATAGGTTACTGTCTACTTTTGTAGACAGGAACCTATTTACTGTCTATTAAACGAAAACCAGACAAGAAATAATGGATGGAAACTAGAACTGAAGAGATACAACACATCCCATTGTGGGAACTTCTTCACATACAAGATATGTGACACGTGGAATAAACTGCCACCAGAAGTGAATGCACAATAAAACTTGCTCCTACAGATAAGTGAGCGCACGATGTCTCCTCGGATGGACTAACAAGCCTTTGTGGACTAACAAGTCTTTGAGACATCCTAATCCTTGTAACTCTCTCTCTCTCTCTCTCTCTCTCTCTCTCTCTCTCTCTCTCTCTCTCTCTCTCATGCGCACGCGTTGCATGGTATCATCGCGCAGATTCTGCGCACTTACACCTCAGATATTGGTAGCCTTCCTTGTACCGACGGGAGATAAATGCCGGGTGTGTTGAGAAGTCTCGAACGAGGGAGATAACCAAGGAAGCCAAAGAGGAAATGGCACATTAGCGGAGGTTATTTCGCCTGATAAACGGGGCCTAGAGGGCAACCGAGTATCCGGGCCTTGTCAGGAGACAGGTTTTACGGATGAACCATCAGTTTGCTCTACGTAAGCGTCGCTCGACGATTCAGATGACGAACAAATCACGGTGTGGGATGTGCTGACATTTATGGCGATGTTGATGTTCTTGCTGAGTACGAAAGGAAGGAATTCTGCAGCGGAGCCAAACATACATTACTCAATGGCTTTTTGGACTCATTTTTGAGTGGGAAGGGTTCGGTTGGTAAGACACTGGGTTCTGTTTCGGGAGATTTTACTACTGCTTTGAGAAAGGAACCAGTTAAGTTCCAACATTATAGGTATTTTGTACTCAAATTTTCACTCAGTAATGTTTCACTTGGGTTTTGTTCTCTATCGGGAAGGTTAAATTGAGATCAGAATCAAAATATAATACGTTATCATCGTGTTCAAAGAAGGAAATAAAATAGCTTATCTGGCATGATTGGATTGACCTGTTATATAACTGGATGCTCTGTCATCCAGTATCGTAGGTGGTTGTCCAGCTGTGATTAATTCTCTCTCTCTCTCTCTCTCTCTCTCTCTCTCTCTCTCTCTCTCTCTCTCTCTCTCTCTCTCTCTCTCAACTAATTTTTACCTACAACGATTTCTCAAGAATTAATCCAACCGACAATCATAATTTTCCTCTTACTGAATGTTACGACGACCGGGTCCAAGACGTAAGAGGTAATTGAAGCAGGTCGCCTAAATCCCTGATAGGCTGCTTTCCCCTGCCCCAGGGAATCCATTGTCAGCTCGGGTCCCGGGAGGGAACGCCACCCGCCCGCCCGTCTTTGATGGAAGCGTGACAAATTGCCTTTCCCCTCTTTTACTGGCTTTGATGTGCCCGCCCTTTTGGATTGCAGGGTAGGTTTTTGACAAACACTTGTGTTCACTGGAAACACACCAGCCTTGACTAACGACCAAACAAACGGCCAGGTTGTCAACACTGAAGAACTTGGTAGGTTGATGGATATTGCCTCAGGTCATGGAAAGAGTGAAGGATTTGGAATAGAATCGCTTTCTAAATCGTCCGCTGTAACTCATAGAATTAACAGTGACATTGTCTGGCCATGTAAAGTATGAGAACGCGATACTAGCTGGATTGTAGACGAGCCAAATCACTGTTGAGTATTTGGCTAATGAACATGTGTAGAGAGCTGTGATGTAAGTGTGTCACTTGCGGACGAAAATAATCTGATCGAATTTCGTAGATGAGATATAAAACCCTTTGTGATGGTTGATTGGCGAAGGCCGCAAGGTAGTTGTAGTCATCAACGCACTCCTTTGCGAACCAAATGAGAATGCCAGTTGGATAGGAAACAATGACAAAGATGCTACTCTTAAGAAGAATTGTAGACCTGCCCTATGGAATACTATAGAAAAGAGGAAAGCGGGAAGCAAGCAGTCACAAAGCCTAGGAAGGTTGTTTGTCTTATTGTAACCTTCTAGGTAAGGTTTACGAGGCTACGCTGTCCTTTCATTCCATGGAATGTTGTTCCTCTGGCTTCTAGTCTCCCGATATCAATGTTGTTTTTACCAAATAAGGATAGACTGCCTAAACCTCATTCG
>NC_061102.1:41577076-41599576 GCF_015104395.2 Macrobrachium nipponense | reverse complement strand
AATAATTCCATTTCTATTGCATAACAGGGCGATTTTATTCTCCGTAGTTTTAGTAGTGAAGGAGAAGTAACTTAATTTTTATACAAGGGCTTCTGTCCTGGATATTTTGCTGGCAAGAAAGATAATACAGTGTTGCAAATCATGATTGATCTATTGTATGCCTCTGTGCAAGAACGGGTGTGCGCTCCTACTAGGGTTTCGTGTCATAGTTACGGGTATATTAATCATTGTAAATTTCGCCTAGAAAACGGAGTCAGTTGAAAATTCCCGACTATAATATTGTAAGGGAACGAGTCTGCTAGAGACAGATGGAAGTGACGTAACTTTCAGTGATGGAAGAATGAAATTCGTGCGATGAAAGGCACCAAGCCTGTTACAGATTTCCGAGTATGTATGAATATATGTATTGCTATATATACTAGTATATAATAATGCTATATATATATATATATATATATATATATATATATATATATATATATATATATATAGAAGATGAAGAGAGAGAGCGAGAGAGAGAGAGAAGAGAGAGAGGAGAGAGAGAAGAGAGAGAGATCGCTAATAATTTGTCTCCACCCAACATTCATCTTTACCTTAAGTGGATTCGCGTCCTTCCTACTTTGTGATGCTTTCTGATTATATAGGTTTTTCATCATCCTTCCGTCCTCATTCTTTCCTTGTAACAAGACCATTTCAGATTATGCTAATCTAGTCTTTCTCCTAAGCTCTTGCTTTCTCCACATTATTTTTTGCCAGTCCATCTGCCGCTGCATAAACGAGTAAAGGTAAACACTTGATCTGGACCCTTGTTTACTGTATCTATTCTGTGACTGATCTTTTCTTTTACCCTGTCATCATTCATTCATACTAATTCCCAAGTACGGATATGATTCAATTGGCTCCCCCCCCTCCCCATATATTGATAATTGCATTGATTTCTTAGTTTTTTTGGTTTTCATTTATCGTCATTATCAGTTACCCTCATTAATGTACGGATGCTTACGTTTGTTAGCAACTTTCTCCTGTTGCGAACACCAACGTTTATCCTACTTCAGTCAGTGCCACTGGAACTGGTCCATACCCCAGGATACCTCACTACCCTTTGTTAGCGATTTCATCACTGTAGGATCTCGCTTGAAATGCTTTCTCTTTTGGTGTCTTGCGTCTTCATTTGGTCACCTTAATGCTTAAGGGTCACTACTGCAAGCATTCTCAAACGCCAGTGAGTCATTAACTTTTTTTTTTTTTTTTTTTTTTTTTTTTTTTTGTTTTTTTTTTTTTTTTTTTTAATTTTTTTTTTTTTTTTTTTTTTTTTTTTTTTTTTTTTTTTGCCAATTTCGACAGCTCTTCAGACATCCATCTTCCCGTATGCATCTTCTATTCGTAGATCCCTTAGTTTCATTAACCTCTCACTGCATTGGCTTCCTTGGTCACCTTCTTCCCTTTCTTTAAATACTATTTTTTTTTTCAATTTTTTTCTAATACTTAGTTCTTCGAGTACTCAATCCATTCTCATGTAATCCTCAGGGTATATCTATTGTGATGCAGTTGTGCCGCAAGTAATCTCTTGACTTCACCAAACCTTTCATTTCCTCACCCCACCAATTACTATTCTTATTCCTTCTCACTATCACTCTGTACCCTGAAGCGCATTATATGTATGTAACGCATATTTACCTTGTAAAAGGCTTATAAAACCATATATCTCGACTGGGTATAATTCAATCTGAATCACTGAATTGAAGTCTTGTCAATCGAAATATATAGTTTTGTCGTATTACATGTGTTTTGATGGGCTTTCTCGACTTCATAGAACACACACACATAAACATCATAAATACACACACTTAATACACACACACATATATAATATATATATTATATATATATATATATATATATATATGTGTGTGTGTGTGTGTGTGTGTGTGTGTGTGTGTGTGTGTGTGTGTATTATCACGACTGATTCCTTGGGAGGGGAGAGATTACAGGAAATTGAGAAGCAAGATGCACATATTTTAGCTAAGGCTTCGACCATCACATTTTCAGCATAGCGCCTGTGGGAATTCTGAAGTGTGACACCCGTTATGGCACAGGGAAAGTGGCGGTTCTGTCGCGAAGAGTGCCATTAAGAGATTTAGAGGATGACTGTTGCATGAGGAACATAGAACGCATTAGTCACCACCGTTCTTACCGAGTGGCATTTTATACTGGTTTTCAGAAGAGACTCAGAGATTTTCGGCTTCGAAGAAATATATGGTTTTTGTTTATTGATCGGACTGTCGTTCTTGTGGTATATTAGTAACGATTGTGACTTGGAATGAATAATTATGGAGTTAGGTAAAACGACCAATTTTCTTTTGAAACGAGTGAGTATCTTAATGCCCTTCAAAGAGCTAGAGGGAAAAGCTTCATTTCTGTACTCTAGCTATGAGATTTACATATGTTAGTTACGCCCTGAGATAACGTGTATTAGTTCCAATGCATGTTACCATCCTTGTATTATTATTACTATTATAATATTTATGATTATTGATAATGAATATATACACGCTCTCTTTTGGAACAAATACAAAATGCTACTCTTTCTTCACTTATACGAAAATAGCAAGAGAATAAGAGAGAGAGAAAAAGAGAAATGCCGTAAAAGATGTTGTTTGCCGGGTTCGTTTGTTTGTTAGCACAGTCAAGCAACGAGTTGTGCATAATTTCTCTAGAAGTTTACCAGCATGTTGACCATGTGACTTTCAAGGGATTAGGTCTTTTGGGAAGATATGGTCTCTTATATTAACGCTGAATGTGTCTCAGACAGAACGGAGGACCTTGTTCAGGTTAGTATGGATCCTTGTAATTATCGTTGTTCACTCTTGGCGGAGGTTTGTTGTCTCTGGCCATTCTTATTTTAGCGTAGGTTTTGCCATCAGTTATCAGAATTGATATTTCGTGAGTTTACTTTTGCCGTATAGTAGTCTTCGATATTCCTCAGCTGGCATTCGAAAGAAACTAGGGAAGTAAGTGTATGTTCAGACCTGAGGGTAGATGTATCCGAGCCTGAGGTGAATGTTGGTAAAATGACTACCTCTACTGTAGGTTCCGACTCGTGAGTTTTAAGTTGGTCTTGAAATTCTCTCCAAAGCAGTTCGACCTATTTTTAACCATTTATAATTGAATGCGTTCAGCTACGTAGAACTTTTGCCGTTTTGTGAATAAACACCTAAGACAACTAGCATAGAAATACGCATTTTCAGTCTTAAATCTATATTGACAATTTTTTTTTCTTTGACAGCCATAAGAAACAAGGGGAGAATATTTGATGAGTAGCCTCTGTTACCTTTCAATTTGGTGTTGAGGTTTTGACTGAAGCCGGGCCAGGGATGTCACTTTGGCACCTCTTCTTGGCCATCGCTCTTGCCACCGGATGTTGATATCAAGTGTCAGAGAGGCACTTTATGGCTTAACTGTGGCCGTCAGCTGATGTAATCTAGAAAAACAACAACTGGGTCTTTTTCATAAAGAAGTTGAATATTAGTGACGAATGTCCGATCTGGTTAGAGGCATCGAGGCTGTTACGTTTTAGTCATTATTTGTTTTGGTAAAATTAGTAGACAGATCAAAATATAAACTAACTGAAATGTTTACTTTTATTTAAACAAGGCGTGATCGGACCTCCAGCTTTTATTTAAACAGGGCTTGATCCGACCTCCAGCTTACTCGGGGCGCGTGCTAAAATTTACGGTCAAGTAGAGCCGTGTTTCGCCAAAGAAAATTAAAATAAATGCGCTATATTTTATTAGAAATAATTTTTCTTTACTATTTAACATGCGCATTATTTGTCGTTCCATTTTCATTCTAATAAATAAATCATAAATATCCTACCCTACATTCCTGTATCTTTAACTCAACGCGAAACACCTTTTTCAGACCTTTTTAGGCTTTCCTAACCCCCCCCCCCCCCCCCCCCACCCCCCCCCCCAGCAACAATAACAACAAAGTAGTTTGTAGGCTTACTCCCCGAGTAAGCGAAAAGTGTTAATAAATAGAGAATTCAGTGATTGATGTTTTCTTATGAAATAAGTATCGAGTTGGGAATAATTTAGAAAGAGAAAGGGGAGATCAAATAAGTAGGGTTGTTGGGTAAGGGGATGGAGAAAGCAATCCGCAATTTATGTAGGTCATTAGGAGTAAATGGCTCAAGTTTGGTGAGATAAGGCCAGGAAAGTTGCTGGATCTTGATGAAGGTGGAATGAGTGACCAAGAACATTGGTAGGACATTCAGGGGAGGCTACGGAGTGGAAGGAGAACATTCGAGAGTATGAGCTTCTCCTTGGGGATTTGGGGGGGAGGGGGGGTTGGGTGGTTAATGCCGTCAGTACACCTTTTCAGCGCTGAATGATCTCATAGGTCCCAGTTCTTGGCCTGTGGCTTACACTTGTAGACCTATCCCATTTCCAAGAGAGGATGAGGGGTTAGAAATTGATTGCGTGATAAGCCTGGATATATTTGATCTGTAATGGTTTAGCCACTTCAGGAGAATGAAAGCAAATACATTTCTATTAAGAGTCCATGCTATGTTTAACTATGGGGGTGCGAGGGAAGGAAGGTGATCGGTCATGTTTTGTATTTGTGGGTTATTATGGAAGAAGTGTCACGAAGATCAGTTGGTCTTAAGGTGCGTCCACGTAGTCGAACAATGTCCGACGGACAAACATTGTCACCAATTAACAATTGTCTGCCGGTCTTTGCCTTGTGAACAGAGTAAAAATACTGTTATACAACCTCATTTGGTACCACTATTTGTTGCCAGATCTACTTCCATCGTTCCAACGCTTATGACGTCATCCTGCTTCGCCTGTGATATGGTAACAATGTTTGTCCGTCGGACAATGTTCGACCGTGTGGACGCACCTTTAGTGACAAGGAAAGGCTGCAAATGGTCTTAGACCTATATACACCACACCAAAGGGCTGCTTGGTTCAACACAGCCCAAAGAATGTAATGTGAAAGTGATTAAGAAAGATTTTATGGTTCATACTTGATTCAACATGTGGATAAATTAGAAAAAGGCCAAGTTACCACAGTATAGAAACCAGGTGTATGAACTTATCGGGGCTTGCTGGATGATCCCAGAATGATGATCGCGGAATACTATATTTAGTAAGACAAGTTGAATGGCGAATCCTTCCTTCATGGTCAGATTTGATAGAATAAGCTCATCTAATGAAAACAGTTATGTTGATACGTTCGGTCTTGATGGTAATGAGTACAAATTGTGTTTTGTAATATCGGTGATCGCTAAACGTCGCGGTGTTACCTGACGTACCTTTGCTTTAAAGCTTATCCTGCTTGCACTAAAAAGGAGGCAAGAAGTAATTCGTTCGTAATGGTGTGATCTTAACCGATGACATTCTTTTAAAGGGAAGCTAATGAACTTTATATATAACTATATATATATATATATATATATATATATATATATATATATATATTATATATATATAGTTTGTGTAAATATATATATACATGTATATGCCCATAATCAAAGAACACGTGTTAAGAGGCAAAGTACCATTGACAACTACAACCCAAGTTATGGTTCCTGATCAGTGTATCCTAATTCGACGAAGACAAGACATCTTCCAGACCATATTTACACAATAATCATATACTAAGGTGACAGTAGAAGCAAACGTACAAGACGGTATGAAAATATTAGAATTCGGGAGTTGGGGTGGGAGGGGTATCCCTAACCAATAAGAACGAGAGTGAGTGGGCCACTAATAAGTATTGTTTTTCGCATGCAGCTGGGTTTCCCACCTGTGCTATTTCTTAATGATGCCTTTAGGACCAGACGCACTCCTTGAACATTATGCATTTCCCTTACCACGGTCGAAAAAAGTGGATCTGATGTTCAAATTCAAGCCAACATTGTCTTTCATAAAACTAGACTCTGTGATATTTCTTTTCAACATATGAGAATAAAACTGACTTTTAGAATCTATCCAAGTGACAGCATGAGCGTTTAGTTGTCTGTAAAAGAAAACTATTGAGATGGCTTTGTCTGTCCGGCCTCAGATCTTAAAAACTACTGAGGCTAGAGGGCTGCAAATTGGTATGTTGATCATCCACCCTCCAATCATCAAGCATACCAAATTGCAGCCCTCCAGCCTAAATAGCTATTTTTTTTATTTAAGGTTAAAATTAGCCATGATCGTGCTTCTGGCACAGCTAAAGGTGCCAACAACACAGACCACCACATGGCCGTGGTTGAAAGTTTCATGAGCCGCAGCTGTATAATAAATAACACGAACGAAAATTGCTCTGTTATCCTGTCAACATCGCATTTTCTCTCTCTCTCTCTCTCTCTCTCTCTCTCTCTCTCTCTCTCTCTCTCTCTCTTACGATTTTCCGGTTCGACCAATATATAATTTTTCGCATGACATATACAGGATATGAGATGAGACTCACATCCTTTTGATATTGTCGGGGAGTTCTTATAAGTTTTTTTTTTATTACTATGTAAAAATTGGTTGAGTATTGACATTAGATTTGATTTGTTAGCCGTCATATTGTTTATTGTACGAAATGTTTCCCCTTGAAGGTTCCGTCATATTGTTTATTGTACCAAATGTTTCCCCTTGAAGGTTCCCTGATCTCCTTCGGCATTTTAGCAGCCGTCGATGATTGATGAAAGGCGAGAGTTCAGATTCGTGCTGATGATTAGAAGAGAAAAAGGCCTCGCTATTATTAAATAAATATGAAGCTCTTAATCCTCTTTGTAGGGATTATTAAACTGCGCTTCGGTTCAGAGGCATTATGCCGGGACGCTGTGTGTTGATTGTTTTCGTTATCATTACTGTTCCTGTTATTCTCACCGCGATGCTCGTCTATTTCATTCATTTTTATGAAGCGCTCGATAGCTGACCGTTTGATGAATCATGTCATGAATAACCGTGTTTCATTATCTTGGAATTACAGTATTTTATAGTTATATCTTTCCGTCCATATTGCACTGGTAGGTACATGTGTTTTTCATTTTCAGTTTTATATTCGTGTTTTTTTTTTTGTCTATTGTTAGAGTGCGTGCTTCCAGTTGCTGCGTGCTTGTCTAAATGCCATTGAAAGGATATTTGGAAGGACAGGTAATTCCGTGCTTTTGACTATCCTTGGGATGGAAGTAGGAAAAAGTGTGGAAGTAAAAGAATCAAAACCTTTGTTTCGGTGCTGCTCGAGTCGCTGGCTGCTACCAGTGTTCAACTTCATGGTAGTATGTATTTTATTAAGGTGAGGCGGTGTCACATTGCAAGCACCAGTATGTTGCCACATGGTCACACTGCTAGGTCCAGCACAATGCTACAGCGTCACACTGCCAGTACCAGTGTCTTGCCATGGGATCACACTGCAGTGCCACGGAGCACATTTCCATTACCAGTATAATTCTATGGGATTGCTTTGCAACCTATCAGTATGGGGCTACAGGGTCACATTGCCATTACCAGCATATTGCTTTGTGGTCACACTGCCATGACACCCTCACTAGGTTATGTCAGTACAATGCCATGGGTGACATTGCTGGTACTATAGTGTGATGCCACGGAAGATGCCATTGGTCACATTCAGTACAAGGTCTTTTTCACAGTATCACACAGCCAAAACCAGGATGGTACAACAGGTTCACCTTGCTAGTATGGTGCCTGGAGGTTGCATTACTATTACAGTGCCATGGGGTCAGTTGCTAGTATAGGGCCGCGGGGTCACTATAAGTTCACACTGCCAGCTCCAGTATGATACCACTGGACTATTGCCAGTAAGGTGTTCAAGGGTCACACTTCCTTCACAGTTTACGTGGTCACACTGCGAGTATGGTGCCATAGGTTCACATTGGTAGTATGGTGCCATAGGTTCACACTGCTATTATGAGACCATAGATTCACGCTGTTAGTATGGTGCCACGGGATTAAATTCCCTATTTTTAAAGATAGACCTGATTTATGCAAGTTATGTTGCCAGAGATAAATGTCTGAGAAGTGTATAACAACTCATTTTGAGGAGTAAGAAAGTGCCTTTGCATCCTTTCTACAAAAATCAACAAACCGTCACAGGTCAGGTGTGAGGAAGTCACTGCCAATATGGTGCCATGGGATCCAACTACTAGTACAGTGCCGCAGCGTCAGTGCTAATATAACGCCACGGGATTTCACAGTCATTTCACAGTCATTGTGGTACCAACACTGTGCCTTGGAGTTGCATTTCCAGCCTCACTGCCTGTACAGTAGCACAGATATACGCTTCCAGTACTACATGTCTTTCATTCACTTCAACCTGAGGATGCAGAACACTCTCTTTTCCAGGCTTATGGATGTTAATGCTCTTAAATTCAAGAGAGCATTTCATTCCTAAATGCTGTGCCTGTATGTCGTGAATATTGTGAATCATTTCTTCTTTCGGCTTCCTGATATCATTATCCATCTATCGATATTGACTATTTTCTGGTAGAGGGGGCTACTCTATCCAATTTCTTTTTTGTGCGTTCCTAAGCGCCGTCATAATCTCCTAAATGTGTGTGCATTATTTTATGGAAGATTTCGAGGCATGTCGTCCCATAAAAATCGGTGTAAATGAAGAATAATGGCGATGGTGCCTTTCATAAGAATTAATATCGGATATAAATTATTTTATTAATTAATAACCATGATAATGCTAAAAACATTGAAAATGTGATGAAAATTTTTTTCATTACACATCAACAATTACTCAATGATAAATTGTATTTTTTTTTTATGTAACTGGGGATTTTTGATGTACAGTCATGTTAATTGATTTCCCTTCAGGTCTTCGCACTTTAGTGGCTGTTTCTTTTGTACAACTGCCTTTAAGGTCCTTCATAGTAAGTCCAACGCCAGAAAACCTCCTTGATTTGGATAACCAGAGTCGGTCTTTTTAAAACGAGTCAATTTTGCGTATCACTGATTTCCTCGTATTTTCGCAATGCGAGAGGAAGCTTGTAAGACGGGAGTTGAATTTGATTTCTTGCTGTCTTCCTCAGAGGTGGTGGACGGTAATATTATTGAGTTTCCAAAAACGCTGGACTTTCGTGTTATGAAATTCGTAGGTTATCTTTCCTGATTTTCCTTTATTTCTGTCTGTTAGATTTCAAGTGAGGCGCCAGGTTTGTGTTTTTTTTTTTTTTTCTCTTATCGGATTCGGTCCGATTTTTTTTTTCACATTTGTACATCGTTTCAATTCGAAGGGTATTTATAGAAATTCTTTCTGCTCGTATGCCATACTATGATTATTGTAAGGACTTCTCCATTTTCAAAAAAGCATCACTCTAAAATCTCATTAGCTAAATTTCAAGATGGTGTATTTTTGCGTTACTGGACGAACGTCGGTAGTCCATTAGGGTGCTTGTCCGCCTTGATGCAACAGTTGCAGTGTCGCCCTTGACACAGCAAATAAAGTACTTTTTCACTCTTGCGAGGATGCAATCAGAAGGTATCTGGTGAGTGGACGATGAAACTGTCTTCATAACATCGCTTTTAGTGTCAGTATGGGTATATGTGAGAGGGAACAATGCCTGGGCACTACTTTCGACCAAGAAAAAGTACCTTACCAGAAAGCTCGGAAAGCTTTTGAGACAAACTATAATTACGTCCATTAGTATATATATATATATATATATATATATATATATATATTTATATATATATATATATATATATATATATATATATGAGAGAGAGAGAGAGAGAGAGAGAGAGAGAGAGAGAGAGAGAGAGAGAGAGAGAGAGAGAGAGAGACCCTGTTTGTTTGATCACAGGATGTTTCTGCTTATATATCTTTCAGTGTTGTCATGTTTCCGGCAGAGCTTGGTTTGATAACACTGAGCTGCTTTGCTTTTTACACATTTGTCGTGTTATTATTCAGAGCTTGAGGACTTTTGCAGTGTTCAAATGCACAGATGTAACATTCGTAATCAAGGAATTTAACGCAGACTTTCTTACTTATGAGAGAATTATGTTAGTTTGTCTCTATGTTCCTAAGAAGAACAAGTCATTGGCAGAGAGAGAATGATTTTCTTCACCTTCGGCGGTGGAGGTAATTTAATGAAACGCTAGTGGGACATTAAGTGCTATTTTATGCTTTAGCCTTTTTGGAATGTAAATGAAAAACACCGTCCTTAGTCTGAGAATACAACTTCGTTGTAAATAACAGTATTACTCGCGTAAATGTGCTTTGTAATAATAATACGGGATACCCGAGTGAGTTCACACTCTTTCATTTCGTGCCCCCTTGATTTTGCAGTCTCTTTCTCAGCTCTTCAGAAAGATTCCTGACTAGAATGTTTTTCCACATTTCGTATATACCTATCCGACATTTACGTGCTATATACGTATAAGCGAAGACATTTTTCGTGTTAGATAAGGCCATCCAATTTCCGATGCCACTGGCTTCACTTGAGAAGGGTGGGTTACACGGTACAGTTACGAAAGTTCATAGCCACATCTAAAAAGAGACATTTCAATGCACTCGACCCACTCCTAACGAGAGCTTCTCTTCATCCGTATGAATGTTGCGGGGCCCCTTCAGAATCCTCCGAAGGTTCGCTTTATCTTTCTGTCGATATTTTTTGTCCTTTTTGTCAGTTTTAGGAGCATAGTGAAGAGGACGGCTTTCGAGAAGGCGCAAGACTCTGATTATGCATGTCTCAGCAATTAAAAACCATTTCATCTCCAGTATTATATAATGAAAGATTTTTAGGTAACGTGTCTTTTTTATTCAAATTACTGAAATCATGACGTTTATTCTTCCGAAAAAATGAAAGGTTGGTTTGACGGGCTGCGTACTTACTTATTACATTGCCGTGACTGAGTTATATATCACAATGACGTTTATATGACTTCGTTTGAGATGTGTCTTTGTGAACATTTTAACGTTGTAATCACCATCTTTGTATTTGTTGAAACTTAACAAGGCAGGCGACACGTGTCCTTTTTACGTGAACTTTTTGGTTTTCTGTAAAAGGAAACCATCGGGATGGATTTTTGTCTGCCCGAGGGCAGCAAATGGGTATGTTGGTCATCTACCCTCCAGTCATCTAACATACTAAGTTGTAGCCTCTACCCTCTGTTTGTATTTTATTTAAGGTTAGATTTAGCTATAATAGTGCGTCTGGCAAAGCTACAGGTGCCAACAACATAGGCCACCACCGGGTCGTGGCTGAAAGTTTCATTGGCCGTGACTGTGAATTTCACACAACATTATACGCAGTACAGAAAACCCGATTGCGCCGAGGAAACTTCGGAGGTTTTTTTTTTGTCGTTTGGTGCCTTCATGTATGACGCGTAAAAAAAGGGAATTCCAGGGTTTTGTATAATGAATGTTTACGTTTTTTGCCTGATCAGTAATTTTTGAGGAAGTATTTTTATTTGCTGAATAGTGTTGGCTGATGGATGCTTTCAGTTTGTGAAGAATGAAGTCGTGAACTGTTCAGAAATACGAGGATTCAAGTATGATTGTTTGATTGCAGCAGGATGGCTGCTGGTCACTCGGACCGAGACGTTCTTCGACTGCCAAAGATGCCTTTGGTCGAAGAGACTAAGATTCGGTGGCCTTTATTTCATAGCAAACTTACTCCTTAAGAAGGTAGTGCCGTCAGTACACCTCACGCTGTGCACTGTAGGCATGACTTGAGGTTTTTTGCAGTGTCCCTTCGGCCCCTAGTAACAACCCCTTTCGTTCCTTTTACTGTACCTCCGTTCATGTTCTCTTTTTTCCATCTTATTTTCCACCTTATCCTAAGAGTTGTTTCGTAGTGCAACTACCAGGTTTTTTCTCCTGTTGCACATTTAAAACCTTTTTCTTGTTTCCTTTTCAGCGTTGATTGACCTCATAGGACTCAGCGCTTGGCATTTGGTCCTAAATTTTATATCCTAATCCAGTTCTTGAGCTTCCAGTCCGTTACATGAGCTTAAACGTCTCAGTATACTATATTAAGCCTTGGATTGGTCGAGGGTTACCTCACTGAACTTTTAACAGATTTAGGCCTCTAAGTCTAAAGGTAAACTTTTAGAAGGAGTTAGTTACATACGCTTCGTCTTATGAGCCCTGAATCAGTACTGGAATTCATCAAACTGTCATGAAGTCGAGACAACCAGGACCTGGCCAAGTCTTTTCACGTCGTGTGAATGTTGATTGAAGCTGGAGAAACTCCTGACTTCGCTGTGATATGGAGTATATGGGTCATGTACTCCATGTCACAAGGATCGTCTCAAGAGAGAGAAAAAAAAAAACTAAATTCCTTTTTAAATGAATAATTGTAACCAAGTACAGTAGCAGTAATCATATACTATGCCACCTCTCCTCTGCAGGTTAACAGAAGTACATGTTTGTGAATATATCTTTACATAGAAAATTGACGCAGTGCGTTGCACACATTAGAGCAAGCGATATAGCATAAAAATATTTCACAGCATATTTGTTTCTTTGTTCTTTGTTTCAAGGCTCATATGTTGGGCAGGCTGTTGGTTTTTTCCTGTCCTAGTCCAGATCGAAATAATGAGAGAGAGAGAGAAGAGAGAAGAGGGAGAGAGATGAGAGAGAATGGTCGAGAGATCGATGAAGATCGAGAGAGAGAGAGAGGCGAGAGAAGATGAGGAGAGAGAGAGAGAGAGAGAGAGAGAGAGAGAGAGAGACTTCCTGTTTGCTTGTCCCATGAAATAAAAGACACCTTCATTTGAGAGGGGGAATGTAGATAAGAACAATGATCCTAAAATCCCGTCAGTAAATGGAAAATAAACGAAGCTGTGTCAAGATTGTTATATTCCACAGAGTAAAACTTCGGAATTGGGGCTTGAAGGATCGGTATGAGACCGCCTTTGAGGAGAACAAACGAACTAAGTAAACTCGGTCGAACTGTGACTGAAATTTTACCGGCCGACGAAAAGAGTACTGACACTGGTGCGGCTGACGCTAGAGAACCTACGAAGGGGAGAAAGGAAAAATGATGACGTCAAAGCGAAGCAGTTATTCCTTGTCACGCAGAGCTTGAACCACCATGTTATCTCTTCAGGACGAGAGAAATGTAACTGGAAAACCCAAAATGTTTTTATGACGGAGAATTTTCATTCTCTGTCATTCATTTTCATGAAGAAAATAGAAGCTCACGGAGAAATGGTCAGAAGGTCTTTTCGAGATGAGATCGTCGTTTAGATTTGCTCACAATGTCTTATCTGAAAGACTAAGCAAGATCACACCAAGGTCGAGGTCACACGAAGGAAAATAACCTGAGTGTGAATGACGTCTAAGATGAAAGAGCTGCATGAAAAGAGAAGGAAGTCAGGGGAGGTCAGTGAAGAAGAAGGAGAAGAAGAAGAAGAAGAAAAGGCGTTGGTTCCAGCACTGCTTTTCTCAGTTTGCGTGTTTGTGTGTATTTGTTTTATTCATTAACTAATAGTTTTTTTACAGCATAATTACGTACCATTTCATTAGTCTTCGTGCAATTGTGGTCTTTCTATAGAAATCATCATGGAAAAGGATAGCGCATGTGACCTAATGTAGCGAGGCACAATGCATCCATCTTCAGAGAAAAAAAAAAAGGTCCCCTGTACTTTGAGACAATTTTTTGGCTTTTAGATAAGAAAAAGATGATTGTAGCAGCTATAATTTTATTGTCAGGATTGCTGTAAAGGTGCGTTCATTCATGGTAATGAATAAAAGATGGAAAACTGCCCTTCGAAACTAGAATCAGCACTTCAGGTGTTGGGAATTGCTAGTTAATGCCATTCTGTACGTTAAAGCCAGTCAAGGGGATCACAATAATGGTGCAATTCTTGCCATTGCACCAAAAAAGTGACCATTTAAGGCAATGGTTCCCAAACAGGGGGCCATAATCTGAGGATATGTGTGTGTATAAAACCAAAGGAGTTTAGTGGGTATAGGCAGGCAGCCAGTTGAGGCAACTTACAGGTTTAGCACGGTTGGACTGGGGGCCATGGACAAGTATCCTGCATGAAAAGTGGGTAACGAATAGAAAAAGGTTGGGAGCCACTGATTCAAGGTGTATGATAAGGGCTTCTGGTGAAATATGAATGTGAAAATATTGCGTCAGAAAGGCTGATCATTTATGAAACTCCCACAGAGGTTGTGTCCTATATGAATGCCAGGATGAGGATGGCAGATGCTCGCTTCCTAACATTCCTCGCGAAGTTATAATCTCAGAGGTATGTTTGTTCGGGGAAGAGGTTTCCGTAGAACTTTCAAACAGTTCCGCTACATTTTTGAAATAGTATATCATTTTCATGCGCCAGTTTAGTGATTCTTAAGATTCACTTTTCTCTTATATTTAAATAGTTTAAGTTTTGAACAGATAGTGTGGTATAGGTGTTGAGAGATGGGTTAAGTCTGGGCAGCACCACTTTGTGTTTTTGATGTTTCTAGCTGAAAATGGGTTAATGAAATACACATACATACACACACATATATATATATATATATATATATATATATATATATATATATATATATATATATATATATATATATATATATATATATATATATATTTGTGTGTATTGTTCTTTGATTTTATCCTAGTATGTAATTTTTTGTCTTGGTTAAATCGACAGATGGCTAATAGAGAAATAATTCTGTGATATTCGAGGTTAGTTATCGACTTAGATGTGCCCACAGAGTCTCAGTTAGCCGGCGTGTTTGTACTCGGCGAGATTAAACCAGCTCGTGTAGTTGTAAGTGTTGCTTTAAAGGGGAAAGGACAGTACAGGCACCACGGTCAACCTGTGTTAGGTAAGTTGGAGAGAGAGAGAGAGAGAGAGAGAGAGAGAGAGAGAGAGAGAGAGAGAGAGAGATATTAGGTAAGATTGGGGAGAGAAAGAGAGAGAGAGAGATCAGGTATTTGAGTGGGTGTGTGTGTGTGTGTGTGATAGAGAAAGAGAGAGAAAGATTAGGTACGATTGGGGAGAAAAAAACAGAAAGAGATTAGGTAAGATTGTAGAGAGAGAGAGAGAGAGATATTAGGTAAGATTGGAGAGAGAAAGAGAGAGAGAGAGAGATCAGGTATTTGAGTGTGTGAGAGAGAGAGAGAGAGAGAGAGAGAGAGAGAGAGAGATTAGGTACGATTGGGGAGAGAAAACCAGAGAGAGATTAGGTAAGATCGGAGAGAGAGAGAGAGAGAGAGAGAGAAGAGAGAGAGAGAGAGAGAGAGAGACTGTCTTGTGCATAATGCGGCTAATTTAGAGGTTCGTGTTCTTTCATATAAACCACATCTGATTTGGTCGGAAATTTTGATGACAGAGGGAGGGTTCAGTGATATGGAAATGTGGCATGAGTTACAGAGACGACTGGCCGTCTAGTAAATTGCAGAATGATTGAGGAAATTCCATTGTATAAGGAAATAAAAGTCTTTTTTAAGTTGACGACGAAGAGAACTGTGAAATTGTAGGTACTGAGTTCATTTTTTTTTTCTTTCTCTTTTCAGGTAAGGATTCGAGGCTGGCAATATGGAGTTCCGGTGGGGAAATTTTAGGGTGAGCGACTTACTCCTCCTAAAAGTAAGGCCCTTGCTGGGGTTTCAGTTGTTTTTCTTGAGTAAAAACTTAATACTTAGAGGCTCATCTTGAATATGCAGTACAGTTCTGGTCACCAACGCTAAGAAATTACATAAATACACTAGAAGGGATGGAAGCAAGAGCCACAAAGTTAATTCCATCCATCAGGTTAACAAAGACGACTAGAGAGCCTGAACATGTATGGCTTAGAAACACGACGGTTGCCAGGACAGATAATAGAAACGTTAAAAATACTGAAAGGCATAACAAAAGTAGGCAGTAACTTATTTACGTTAAATGAAAACCAGACAAGAAATAATGGATGGAAACTAGAACTCAAGAGATACAACACATCCCAATGTGGGAACTTTACATACAAGATATGTGACACATGGAATAAACTGCCACCAGAAGTTGTAAACAACAACAGCGTGGAAGAGTTTAAATGAAAGCTAGACAAAATCATTAGGACACTGTGAATGAACAGTAAAACCTGCTCCTAGAGATAAGGGAGAACATGATTTCTCCTCGGATGGACTAACAAGTCTTTGAGACATCCTAATCTTAATCCTTGTAACTCTCTCTCTCTCTCTCTCTCTCTCTCTCTTCTCTCTCTCTCTCTCTCTCTCGTTGGGGTTTGAATCAGATATTGGTTTATATCCAACATAGTGATAATTTGAGCAGATATAATAATTAGTTTCTTGTTAGATGTCCTGCTCAGGTCAGAATGAAATCAAACAGCTAGGCCGAATATACGTACTGCAACTGTCGGAATTTTTCTTCGAAGGGAATTACTTTCGAGTAAGTCTACGGTCAGTGCACATAAGGTTTAAATTTCAATGCCAGCAACAAGTCTCTTTAATAGTCCTTGATGAACATCCTTCTTTATTAATTAAAAAAAAAAATGGTGAACATCGTTGACCTCTAGCAAATTCATTGAAATTAACTGATAAGTGTTTTGAGATATCTGTTGGATAGATATTGATTGACAGATAAATACGGGTGAATTCTGAACGAACATCGTTGGTGGAAATAAACTTCTCAATATATATTTCAGTTACGATTGTCATTCAGTTCGTGAAAATCTGTGTGATAAATCTTAAGACTGAAAACGAACTGTCTGCATTTGTATGGCAGCGCTTTTAGGTGGATGTGGGGATTTATTTGAGGTGTCGGGGCGGTAATGACACAATTATTTACACCCACGATCAATAGTACCTTCCCTTCCTATTACGGCAATGTGAACAGAGTATTTAGACCAGATTTGTGCATTTTAAGTCTTTATCTGTCTCGCATTTCCTTTGTGCAACATCAGCTTGACCAACAAGAGCTCCGGGGATCGATCCTGGTGATGACGGAGCGATGCGTGAGCGTGACGAAACGTGTGTGTGTGTGTGTGTGTGTGTGTGTGTGTGTGTGTGTGTGTGTGTGTGTGTTGATTCGATGGCTAGTCAAATGCTGCTGCTTGCAGTCAAGAGTGCAAGAAAAAGGGAAGGAACGGGACAAACGTGAAAGATAAATGCTCTGAAAGTCACTTTGTACCACCAAGTCGGAATTAAAAGCGGGACTCTCTCTCTCTCTCTCTCTCTCTCTCTCTCTCTCTCTCTCTCTCTCTCTCTCTCTCTCTCTCTCTCTCTCTCTCTCTCTCTCTCCGGCTCTTTGTTCTTAGAACTTAAATTACCTCTTGTCGCCTGGAAGTAGAGCAGATACTTTTCAACAGATTGCTTTCATTTGCCAAAAGTTTTTCATGTTACTTTTAACAAGTGAGATGACAGCCGTGTATGACCTACTGTGAACTTGGAAGAAAAGAATATTATTCTTACCGTTGGCTGATATCAGAAAGTGTAGTGTTTCTTAATTAGTGAACAAATTTCACAATTCTGTCAGGGTGCATAAAGCTGCTGGGTCACCATTACCGACTTTTATTTGATTTTGTGGGTTTTATTTATGATGATTTTGCACTTCATGCTGTAATTTGAGTTTTTGTCGTCAAATTCTCCTATGTTTCGGTGTCAAGCTTTAATTGTGTACTGTATGCCATTTTTTTCCCATCATTTGGGTAGGCTTTCTCCTTCACTATTACTCTACTAGTTTGAAATTCAACATCTTTCTCCCTGTGCTCTTTTGAGGCGCAACAATTCGTACTTGTACCTCTTCCAATTCCCACGCAAAGGTCTCCTCTCCCTTCCCCTTTCCTTTCTCTCATATTTGTTTCATTCTCCCTCACCTCGCTCTGCCTCCTTTTGACCTTTTCTTCCTGCTCCCTCGACCCGACCATCTGCATATTATGGATTGAGTTCTAACTGAAGTTTCTGCTATGCTTTAGGTGGGCGTGTTTGGTTGTTGGCACCTAACTATGTTCCTTAAGGCGAAAGTGATTGGGTATTCAATATTTGGTACAAGTGCCAAATCCCAGTACTAGCCAAAATATTTCTTTTTAAAGCTGCATAGGCAAAGTCTCTTATCAGCTGGCAGAAAACTGAACTTGGTTTTACCTCTGTAAACCTTCTGATATTATTGCTAACTCTCGTCCGGTCAGAAAATGGAATCTTGACAAATATTTTCACAACTTACGACTCGCTACATCCTGAGAAAGCCCACCGAGTTTTCTGACTTATTTACTTTGGACGATTCCTGTAGACGCGTATACAGTGATAAACAAACTTCTACTTATACCATCCCAACTGCTTCCAGTTGAAATGGCAGATCTTGGTTAGGAGCCGCCATTGAGCAAACTGAGTTGACAAGCTTGCTTCGCCAACATTAGCGGGTGAGAGGAAGCAGCTTTTGTTTTCCGAATAATTTTTAGGGGATTTTTATTATCGACAGATAATATCCTCAGAACTTGAAACTACTGAATTAATATTTCATTTCACAGAGTAGTATGATTTCTGATTGCAGTAATTATTAACCAGTGTACCTCTGGGCATTACTCTCTCGGGTTACTTTAAGCTCTTTGCCAGAAAAATATAACAGATGTGAAGAAGTTATATCAGATAACTTGATAGTCATTCATGTGGTTGCGGCAGATTTGATCAACTTTGAACAGGCCTTAGACATTATGCCTAGACATGGCAAAATTTGGTCTGTTTTAAAAGTTATTTGGTTAATATCTAGTACAGAAGCAACGACATGTAAGTTCTCACAGGAATACATTTTTTTTTACCCTGTATGTAACATCCACCTTTGCCTGTTGGGAATAACCGTCAAAACATAAACAAAAGACGAAATGTCATAAAGATAATGACCTCCAAGAAATATTAGTCCTAGATAACGAACCCCGAACTTTGGTGGTGGTCACCATCTAGGAGAGATCCGATGATTATTTTACTTGGAACTGTAATAAAAAGAATTTTAGGATAATTTAGTTTGGTGACAGCCCTGATTGTGTCTGAGCATGGAGGTACTTTTCTTTTCCAACCTTAGGTCAGGCTATTCAGAGACTATGTAGGTTCCGGAATTTGGCTTCATTTGCCTTGTAATGCCACAGTCCGTTTACTCCAGACTAAAGTTACGTTTACAGAAATGAATATTTAATAAATGGTGCTTTGTGATTGGAAAGTATACTTTGACTTCTTAATAGTTACGGTGAACTTTTAAGTGATAATAAATTCAATTCCACGTTGAGTGAGCTGTTCGTGCCATGCATGCAGGGTGAAGGGCAGTTCCTTGGGAGAATGTACTTTTTGTAGCAGTGCATGGTTATGATAGAGCGAAAAGTGATCACTTCTCATTGAGCTTCACAAAAAGTAAGTTGAATCTGCGATGTGTGTGTTGATGATTGGTAAGTTCTGAGAGCTCATTTGAAATACGAGTTGGAAACTCGGAGAGATAAATTGGGACTGGCACTACACTACAGCAGATAGGTTCTCATATTGATGTAAAAGTGGATGAAGTGAAAGATGAGGTCATCGGTAAGATAAGAGAGTTCTTCAGTGCTGACGCATTGAATTCTTCGTATGCTGACGCGGTCAACGAGAGGAGAGTCTGGATTAGAATCTGGTGCTTGTGGAGTCTGCTGATAATAATGAGGGAAATGTCAAAGAAACAATTAAAAAGTGAATCCATGTTTTTTTTCGGCGCAATCGAGTTTTCTGTACAGCGTATAATACTGCAATTTGGTATGTTTGGTGATTGGAGGGTGAATGATCAATTTACCAATTTGCAACCCCCTAGTCTCTGTAATTTGAAGATTGAGAGCGGACAGAAAAAGTGCAGACGGACAGACAAAGCCATCTCAGTAGGTTTTTCATTTTTCAGTAAACTAAAAATTCGTAGCTGAAGCTTTGAGAGGAATTCAAATTACACAGCGGATTAACGGAGAGGAAGATAATTAAGAATTTGGAATACGAGGGATGGATGATTCTGCACATCAAATCAGTAATGGTGACACGTAACTATAAAACAATGTGAGGAGGCGTTCACCAAGAACCATGATGCGCAGTCTATGAAGTGAAGAGGAAGATCTCACAAGCAACCATAGTGCTAGAGATGAATGCTTGCAGAATGTCGACAATGCTAAGAGCAAGATTTCAAGTATTTTCCCTAAACCAGCTGCTGTGAATACTAGCCGTTATATACTGAATTGTCACCCAGTTATGAGACATCATTCATAAGAATGATGATAAGATAGAGCTAGAGTGATTGACATTGTGCAAGAGACAGATATCGTCACCATGTGTCTATTTATTCGAAGATATGGTCACATAGAACAGATACTCCCTGTTAAAGAGAAAAGACGTTGAATGCCGTGGGAAACGTGCGAAGAGCCTTAGATAGAGGAGTAGCAACTCTACTGTTGAAAAATGCATAAATTATGGGAGCTGCCTTAAGACTTAAGTCCTGACGTAAATCAAGCTGCGAATGAGAGGGGCTGTAATAAGTTAGAGTTGGGAACTAAGAGGATTATAAATACAGGTGACCATGGATGTCGGGTTCAGAGTGGTTGCAAATAAAATGTGATATTAATTGGGTGGAAAAGAAACAATTGAAGATCAGTGAAGGTCGGAGTGAATGTTCGATTCTGTGTTCGGTGATGGGTTCAGTCAGGTCCTACAAGAGTATATTTGAAGGTCCTCGGATTCAGTAAATGGTATAAAATGTTACTTATATGCAGTGACTACTTTGGCCAGAGTAAACAAAGAGCAGTGATGTTTAACAGAATAGATAATATCGATCCCTTTCCGAGGCGTCTGATTTGACGAAGTGAGGCCAAGTCTCGAGAAGATAATCAGTCATGTTATTCCCTATGGGGATCTACTAATGTTTAGTATTGCTTACATTTTATTTATTGGTGAAATGAAACATCAGATATTTATCCCTATTTGTGCTTGTATCATCTTTGGTTTGCTACTTTGCCCAATTTATTTGCATCTTGCCTCCATTTGACATTAATTTCCGGTAATTGAAGTTAAGGAGTATTTAGCTCTCTGTATTTTCGGGCTTAGATTTGACCGTCCTTGTTCTAGACTATGCAACGTGTGCTGTAAGGTGTTAAAGAAAATAAAAGGCCTGGTGTGGACCGCTGGACTCTTAAACCAGTGGAAACAAAATCTGACTATTGTGGCAATTCATACTTTTCATAATACGAAAACGAGTCTTCTGCGTTATCTCTGTCGGATTGTAAACTAATAACTTGATTTTTTGGATGATGAAACCGATTTAACTGTTGATGGGCAAGGAATTAAGTAATGAGAGAGAGAGAGAGAGAGAGAGAGAGAGAGAGAGAGAGAGAGAGAGAGAGAGAGAGAGAATTTCCTGACCCGCTTTGCTTCAGTTAAGATGATCTCTTTTTAGATTCCAGGTGCACTGGAATTGATTGCATTTTATGACTCGGCCATTAAGGGGCCTAATATTGGATCTGACTTTTCTGTTGGATTTGATATGGCCGAAAATGAGAATGATATCCTGTGTGCGGATCATCCAGGCAATTCAGGTGGTATTGGAGGTGTTTGAATTCACGATCGGTATTTAGTGGTATGGTTTCCAGCCGTTTTGAGTTGTATTGTAGTCCATTGAATAATTGAAGTTAAAATACCATATGGCTGTAGATATTCTTTATAAAGACATACTATGATTGACGATGGTTAAAAGGTTTGGAGGGGTAGTTGATTACGCAGGGAAGTTATCATTTTTCTTAAAGGACAAAGAGCCTTAAGTGTAATTTGGAGTATTTTTAGATGAGAATATCCAGATGACATGGAGCGTTATTTGCACGTACTACCGCGCAACCCTTATGGAACAGCAGGCACGATTTGATCAAGTTGTCCATATTTTGTAACTCTGATGCCTTTAATGGACATGTAGTTGGTACACCAGTAATAAGGCTGGCGCTTCGCAGGAGATTTTTGTGCACTTGGTTGTTTGTGTAACTTCAAACAAAGAACTCCCCTTGGCGTTCAGTCTGTAGTTCACTGCATGAGTTCATATTGAGCATCAGTGTACTGTAATGTGTGTGATAAATGAAATGCCATCATCTGCGTAGTGAACCAACATTCTGCTTCGAGTAATATAGTACTTTTAATCTCGAGTAAATAGTTTGAATAGTTTTTCCATGTAGATTATTAACTTTACGTTTTGAGTTAGTCCCCCCCCCCCCCCCCAATCGTTCATTTTAAATTTATATTGCGATTGGTGATTAACAATCTTTGATTCACGTAAACTGCTGCTTTTCAACAATGTTGAAGATGATTTGGTTCAGACAGAGCACACCACATGAATCTTAACAGGCTACACTTGGTTGTAGAAGTTAGGCGTGATGCATGACACCATTCCCCACATCCTTTCAGATAGTAAGTGGATTGTGTTATACTATCATAGGTATTCCCTGGTCAGCAGATACTCTTACGGTCATTTTCCTTGGCTTTTGAACAAAAAGCGTAGCTTTTGTTCATCTTCCATTTTGCTCCCTTTTATTTGTGTACCACTGAACTGTCGT
>NC_061102.1:41557076-41572076 GCF_015104395.2 Macrobrachium nipponense | reverse complement strand
TATAAAGTACTATTCTCTCTCTCTCTCGTAAGTAGCCATCTTGCTTTGTGAGTCGTACCCGCGTGAAGTCAGATTAATCAACAGATATCACAAGTTTAACATACGACTAGAATTTGAGAAATATCTAGAAGTGTTCGTGAACTATCGGTGATAAGATTAGTGTGAAAATAGTAGGATAAAGCGTCTTCTAAGTTAGTTTATCAAGTGTAATACTATAAATCAGAACAAGATGGCAGTAAGTTCCAACTGCGGGAAGAGGTGCGTAATTTGGCGTGTCTAGCAGATTCGCAATACGATGAGGTAGCAGGAAGGGAACTGGCATTTCTCATCTATGAAATCAGCAACAGTCCTAACCAAAAAGATACAAAGCATTCATAGATATATTAGAAGGATATAATCCTTCAAACTGGAACAAATCTAATGAAAACATCTTGAAAATAATTGAAGAAGTTCCAAATAAAATCCAAGTGGTCAGAGACTCATAAAGAAAATATACATAAACCCAACATATTCCACAAAGAAAATGAATAAGGTGAATCTTGTGAATATCCTAATTGATGCATTAGGAAAAAAGAATGCCAAAAGCATGCAAACTGTGTAAGGTTTGGTATAGCATAGTCAATCCACAAAACCTAATCAGAAAATGTGCTGCATGCAACATTCGACCCACCATCCACAGTGTGCTGAGGTAATACAAGATTTGAGAAAAGATACAAGAATTTTTGTTCAACATGTCTATCATGGATAGACAATGTTATTAAATCAAGATTGAATGTACAAATAGTTGAGGATGAAGAAGAAGAGGAAGGAAGGAAGAAGAAGAAGAAAAAGAAGAAGAGGAAAACGGAAGAGAAGTAAACAAAATGAAATGACAGAAAAAAATAAGGAAAACAAAGAACAAGATAAAAGTATGGATGCAGAGATACTCATTGATACTACATATGAGGCAAATAAAGCAGCATACCTAGCAAGAAATAAACTTACGATATGACAACAGAAAAAGCAAATCCGAAGAGGCTCTACCCAGATCTATACAATGACGGGAAAGAGGAAAAAATAGACAAGAAAGACAAAATCTGCAACCTTTTGAAAAGAGGGAATTGGCAGATTTGGAGAAAGATGTTACTACAAACATCCTAAGATATGTCAAAACTATGAAATATATGGTAAATGTGCATACTTAGATGGATATGGGGATGATTGCAGAGATCTGCATCCAAAAATATGTAAAAAACCTAAAAGAAGGAAAAGGATGTAAGTTCGACAAAAAATGCAAATATATGCACCCTGTAGCCATGAATCATAATCAAATAAATAACCAACCAAGTAATAAAATCCAAAATAAGAAAGAAACAAATAAAGAGAGAAATCAAGAATATCGGGTAAAAGAGAAAAGCAAACCACCAATGAGATATGCAGAGGTGTCAGCAAAAAAATTTCAAAGCATCAGTCTCCGAATTCTACTCAAGAGATACTAACTGTATTTATTATGCAAGAGGATATTGCAGAAAACGGAGAAATTGCAGATTCACCACAAAATGAATAATTATGATGAAGGAAGATCAAATATTATGGAAAAGTTGGATTTTTTAATGTCAGAATTTCTGGAAATGAAAAAAAGAACAACATACCAGAACAGGTAAAGAGACAAGGGAAAATCCTTATTACTACCAGTATTAAATGAAGGAGAAAACACGCAAACCATCATAGTGATGAATGCGCAGGGTTTAGTACGAGTAACTCAAAAAGAAAAATAGAGTACTTAGAAGAACTAACAAAATGCCCAAAATGAAAAGAAAATAGATATAATGAATATAAGTGAAAACCTGGTATTCCCAAGAGACTGGGAATGATGATCAAATAAAAGGGTGCCAAACTTATAGATCAGATAGAAAAAATAGGAATCAAGGGGGAACCGCAATATATGGGAAAGACAAAAAACAAGGAAAAATATATGAGAAATATAGTAACTCAGAATGTGAACTAATAGCGGTTAGAATTTGAATCTGAAAAATTGATGAACATAGTAATATATAGACCTCCTAATACTAAAGAGTTTGACTTAATAATTGAAAAATTGGATGATATATGTAGAAATCACAAGGACTGGACTATTCTCCTATCTGGTGACTTCAACTTTCCTTTCGTAGAATGGAAAGAACGAATAGGAGATTGTGGTTGTACTTATACATATAAAAAAGAGAGTAATAGTAGTGCAGAAGATAAGAGGCAATTTGAAAAGCTATTAGATATGCTACTAGAAACAACATTCAACAAATAAATCACCTGCCAACAAGAAAGGAAAATACTTTAGACCTAGTATTTGTGAACGAGATGAATTATGTTAAAGAAATAATAGTTTATAATGCGAATATTTCAGACCATAATGTCATAGAATTAACAGTTCATTCCAAAGCAAGTGAAAAATAGAGATAAGCAAGAAATGAAAAAAGTGGGAAGGATATGGAAAATACAACTTCTACAGTAAAAATATAAAATGGTCAGAAATTAATGAAGAATTAAACAAAGATTGGGATAAACATTTTCGTAAGTGATGACATAAGGGTAAATACGGAGATATTATATAAAAATATTGGAGAAAATATGTGGAAAAATATATACCGAAGAAGAAAGTAAAACATCATTCATGCATACCAAGAGACAGAAGGATCTTGTTCCAGAAAATCAGAAAGTGGAAAAAAGGTCTTGCAAAAGAAAAAAATGCATGGAAAGTTATAGAACTAAAAAAGTAATAGATTAAAATGCAGAACAAAAGATTATTCAATCAAAAGAAAATGAAAAACGGGACTTGGAAGAAAAACCCTATTAAATATCAAGCAAAACCCCAAGCTATTATACTCATATGCGAAGAAGATGAATAAAAGAAGAATAGAAATAGGCCCTCTGAGAATTGAAGGGAGATTAACGAATGAAAAAAAGGAAAGGAATTTGCAACATACTGGCAGGAACGATATAAGAGAGAATTCACCCCTAGAATAGATAATGAAGATAATGATATAGAAGTAAGGGATGAAAATAGTGAATATTTAGCTGACATAGATATTAATGAAGCTGATATTGTGCAGGCTATTAATGAAATTAAAAATGGAGCTGCTGCAGGGCCTGATGGAATTCCTGCTATTTTGTTAAAGAAAGTAGTTCAATCTATCGCAAAGCCACTTGCAATATTATTAAGACAAAGTGTAGATACAGGCAAGATTTATGATGAGCACAAATTAGCATATATTACCCCTACTTTCAAAAGTGGATCAAGACTAGAGGCAAGTAATTATAGGCTGTGAGTCTAACATCACATATTATGAAAGTGTATGAAAGGGTAATGAAGAAAAATATTATGAAACATTTAATAAAAAATAATTTGTTTAATAAAGGACAACTGGTTTCGTACCCGGAAAAAGTACACAAACCCAACTGTTAGTCCACCGTGAGAACATATTCAAAAATATGAAAAGCGGAAATGAAACAGATGTGGTTATTTTGTAGACTTTGCAAAAGCTTTTGATAAAGTAGACCATAATATATTAGCGAAGAAAATTAGAAAACACAATATCGTGGATAAAGTAGGAAGATGGTTAAAATAATTTTTACACAACAGAAAACAGATAGTTATTGCAAACGACGAGAAATCGGATGAAGTCAAGGTAATATCCGGTGTGCCGCAAGGTACGGTGTTAGCTGCAATACTGTTTGTTATTATGATTGAAGACATAGACAATAATGTGAAGGATTCGGTAGTGAGTAGTTTCGCAGATGACACAAGAATAAGTAGAGAAATTACTTTGTGATGAAGATAGGAACGCTCTACAAAGAGACCTTAACAAAGTATATGATTGGGCAGAGGTAAATAGGATGGTATTTAACTCTGATAAATTTGAATCAATAAATTATGGAGACAGAGAAAGAAAGCTATATGCATATAAGGGACCTAATAATGAGACCATCACAAATAAGGAAGCGGTTAAAGACCTTGGTGTGATGATGAATAGGAACATGTTATGCAATGATCAAATAGCAACTCTGTTGGCAAAATGTAAAGCAAAAATGGGAATGTTGTTACGGCACTTCAAACAAGAAAAGCTGAACACATGATTATGCTTTATAAAACATATGTTCGTAGTCCACTTGAATATTGCAATATGATATGGTACCCACAATATCAAAAGGATATTGCACAAATAGAGAGTGTACAAAGGTCCTTTACAGCTAGAATAGAAGAAGTTAAGGACCTAGACTACTGGGAAAGACTACAATTCTTAAAATTATATAGTCTAGAAAGGTAGAAGAGAACGCTACATGATAATTCAGGCATGGGAAACAGATAGAAGGAATAGCAGAAAATATCATGGAACTAAAATATCAGAAAGAGCAAGCAGAGGTAGATTAATAGTGCCCAAAACTATACCAGGAAAAATAAGGAAAGCACACAGGACATTAATCCACTACGCACCAGCATCGATAATGCAGCGTCTATTCAATGCGTTGCCAGCTCATCTGAGGAATATATCAGGAGTGAGCGTAGATGTGTTTAAGAATAAGCTCGACAAATATCTAAACTGCATCCCAGACCATCCAAGATTGGAAGATGCAAAATATACCGAAGATGTACTAGCAACTCTCTGGTAGACATTAGAGGTGCCTCACACTGAGGGACCTGGGGCAACCCGAACAAGATGTAAGGTCTGTAAGGTAAGGTAAGGTCTCTCTCTCTCTCTCTCTCTCTCTCACACACACACACGCACACACACCACACACACACACTGGTATTATAAAGTACTATTCTCTCTCTCTCTCTCTCTCTCTCTCTCTCTCTCTCTCTCTCTCTCACACACACACACACACACACACACACACTGATATTATAAAGTACTAGCTCTCTCTCTCTCTCTCTCACACCACACACACACACACACTCTGATATTATAAAGTACTAGTCCCTCTTCTCTCTCTCTCCTCTCCTCCTCCCTCTCCTCTCTCGTCGCTCCTTCTCCTCTTCTCCTCTCCTCTCGTCGTCTCTCACAACACCACCAACACACACTATTTGATAAAGTACTAATCTCTCTCTCTCTCTCGATCTCTCTTTCTCTCCTCTCTCTCCTCCACAACCACACATCACCACTATTTAATAAGGTAACTAGTCTTCTCTCATTCCTCCTCTCTCCTCTCCATCTCTCTCTCTCTCTCCGAAAGGATTCACGTATCCAGATCGTCATAAAAGAAAACGGTCGCTTGAAACGTCATGAAAAATTAATAAAAAAAAAAAATAAAGAAGAGAGAGATAGTAGGGGTAGATTGAAGGTATGAAGCGTACTACGCTCGACAATCCTTTTTTTCTTTTTGCACAGATTTTTCTTCCGTGCTCTTTAAAGTGGAAGTGGCGACTAATATCTCTCGCTCCACATTTGGATGACTGCTGACGGCTACAACGTTGTTGCTGATTGGCTTTGGAAGCAGCTTGGAATGGCACCTTGATACTGATTGGTTTATTTATCGGGTGATTAGAATCCCTGAACTGTTTTAGGCGTCCTCGAATATGGTTTGAGTATATGCATCATACACACGCACGCATTATATCCAGAGTAATGTATATTATATATATGTATGTATATATAATATATATATATATATTTTTTTTTGTATATATATCATATATATATATATATATATATATATATATATATATATATATATATATATATAAAATACATAATACCACAATAGAAAGCAGGCACCTAGAAAGGGCGCGAGAGAAATTGAAGTTGGAATGCGCACAGCTGATCTATCCATGGGTTAAATTTTGAGACAGGCCGCATCTCGAATGATATAGAGGTCAAGGGTCATGGAGATTTTGAGATTATTGCTAATGGTCGGCGGCGGAGTGGGGATGGCAAGGTAACAGTAGCGGTAGCAGTAGCAGTAGCGGGGACTCGATCCCTTAATCGCCTTTTGCTTCGAGTCTTTTGTGTCTGTGGACATCGATTCCCTCCGATTCTTTTATTTTCTTAATGGAAGCTTTGCGAATTTTATTCTCTTGATTTAATTGCCTGATTAACGTGGATTCCTTTGGAGTCCCAACTTGCGAGAGGAACATTTCTTTATTTCCTGCCCGCCCCCCCAACCCCCAACCCCCCATTTTTTTCGTGGTTTTTGGATTGGATGAAGGCATAAAGCTGCACGCTCCAATGGGTCCTTTTTCTATGCTTTTGGCGCCAAGGCGTTTAGGTCCTCTCTCTCTCTCTCTCTCTCTCTCTCTCTCTCTCTCTCTCTCTCTCTCTCTCTCCTCTCTCTTTCTATATATATATATATATATATATATATATATATATATATATATATATATACATATATATATACATACACATACATACATACTACATACATACATACCATATATAATTGTATATATGTATGTATGCAAAATATATGTATGTATATATATATATAAATATATATATATATATATATATATATATATATATATATATATATATATATATATATATGAATGGGAAACAGAAGGGTATTATTTTTAGGGTGGTATCTTTATACCCTTTCCAAACAATGGTGGTTTTAGCTGTACGCTATAAAGGGATAATTATTAAGCGCTTTTCAGTGTTCCCTTTGTTTTATTTTATGAACAGTTTTAATCTTTATATTGCTTTGTGTAACAACTTTCAGAACGAAAACATATTAGATTATAATATATATATATATATATATATATATACATATATATCATTTATATATAATACATTATATACCATAAGGTGTCAGTATCCTGTTCACCACAATTATTATCGTACGTTTGCAGCACAATTACTTTTCCATGCACTTGTGCTTCGACCAACTACCAGGTAATACATTCACTGTTCTTGTTCTCAGAACAATAATGCTGACATATGTGCCCAAGGGAAATATTTGTTGTTTTACGGTTTTATGCGAAACATAATGGGTCTTAGTATTAAGTGCGTGAAATCAACAGGTACTCTTTTCACAAAAAACATTAGTGTTTTATAATTCCCCATATGAACGCCTCAGTGAGACTTGGTCGTTGAAAGTTACGAGGTCCTAGCTGTAATTTATCAAAGTATATGCATTAACAAATAGATAACATGACGCCTTGTTTGCTGTTATCTCTAATTACACATTTTACATAAAGAAATAGTCTACACCTTAACATTTAGATAATGAAAAGTACCTAAGAGTTATTATTATTATTATTATTATTATTATTATTATTATTATTATTATTATTATTATTATTATATTATATTATTATTATTATATTATTACTTATTATTATTATTATTATTATTATGACAATTAAAAACCACAGTAGTGTTAAAATATATTATTGTACAATGCTAGGACTGAAGAGGGATATGGTGCAGTATCCGAGTCTTTCCTAGTAATTTTTAGCATTGTACAATAATATATTTTAACACTACTGTAGCTTTTAATTGTCAATATTATAGCCTCGTTACGGAGGTTCCTTAGTTCATTATTATTATTGGATACATCTTATTATTATATTATTATCATAATTATTATAGTCGATGTACATATTATAGAAATAATGATGATAAAATCAAATAGCTTACCCCTTAACATCCAGATAATTGAAAGCAATTAAAATAAGTGGCAATAATTACAGCATAGTTAGGTGCAGGCTTTCTCTCTCCACTTCAACCCACCTCTTCTTCGCCTCCCAAAAACCCACTTGAGGTTCGTACTGGTGAGCAGAAGCCGGAGATATGTTGTTCTCTTTTCCTCTCTAACGTGACTCGTTTGGCCGGAGAGTTAGGAAACAGGGGCTGTCGTAAGGAGAGAGAGAGAGAGAGAGAGAGAGAGAGAGAGAGAGAGAGAGAGAGAGAGAGAGAGAGGTGTCTTGGGCGAGGAAAGCAGAAGTTCCCGTCGCGATGGAAAATGAATGTTGGCGTTGAAGGGGATGATGGCGTGCCTTCGTTCGTGTTCACTTGACATGTCGATTGATTTCTTGCCCTCGTTTTGGCTTTTGCACACGACACTTCATTAGTATTCGCATCTGTTTTAACAAAACAAATGTCGCCTTATCCCGGGGGTAGCGCAGTGTTCTTATTCGCAGGAAGGGCTATTTCTTTATTTAAAAGTAAACTTTCTTGAAAGTAAAACATGTAAAGAACTGTCAGTATTTAATCATTGTTGGACTACGTGTTGTATTCTTTAAAAGTTGCAGCCAAAGTGGGCGTCTTTGCTATGGGATTGTCACTCCCAGCCTAACGGCCACTAGTAATTGTATACTATACTAGCTAGGGTCAGGAAAAGGGGCTTTGAACTAGCAGCCTCCGTCTCCAGAGATTTGCTTTTGACGTTAGTTAGAAGGAAGGCAGGCCAGGGGTATACGCTTTGTGGATCTGTGCCTGTAGGATGTTGTTTAGTCGGAAGAATAGTTTAGTCTCGATATCTTTTCACCAAGTTGATATCTGCCAGTTGTAAGTTTTATCGACTCAGATTCACCTCCATTGTCTTCATGACACAGAATGCAAAAAGGTGAAAATATAAAAGCAACGTGTTTACTTGTTAACGTTTTCTTTCCGTAACGATCGCGCGCTGTATTTCAGAAGCGGAGGATGTTTCCTGTTGACGAGGAAGTCAGAAATTATTTCTTCCGAAATCCTGTGACTTGAGCCACGGCGGATATTGTGCCAAGATGGAGAAATAGAGAGCAGCCCTAAGGGCCGAAAGGAGGAGTTGCGCTTCGCTTTGTGCAAGTTTAGATCAGTTTATGCTAATGGTAGCACGAAGTCGCAAGCAAGTTAATACTAACTTGCCCAACACAGAAGACGAAGGGCTTTGTCATGAAATCGATCAATACTTGACCGGTTGAAATTTGCATGGTATATATCATGCAAGTCTTGTTTATTCCTCGTACAGAAAAAATTGCTTTCGCTGGTACGAACCTATTTGATATTACTCGTATTATCACTGTCTGATAGCCAGTGAAGACCAACGGAAACGACGTTTCATAACTGCAAAGGAAGTTTTTTACATTTACAGATAATGATAGGAAATTACAAGATAATTATTTTATTGTAACTGATGTAAGATACTGCTGATAACACTTGAAACGAAAGGAAACACGGTTGATAATGGCAGAGGAATTTTTCCTCTTTCAGTTACAAGAAAAAAAAATTCATTAATTTTTTTATGTACTGATCGGTCATAAGTTGGTCAAATGAGGTGCTTCCGCAGTTGCCTGTCAGAACTTGGTGACCAAGAATTACAGATTCGAAGCATAGGGTCTAGAGTTTTTTTTTTTTTTTTTTTTTTTTTTTTTTCTCTAGAGCTTTGGGTTGAAGAGCTGCTTTTCGGAACTTTCAGGTGCTCCTGCCTTGCATTATTTCTAAATGTAATTACACGCACACATATAAATTATTATATATATATATATATATATATATAGACTTCAGGAGGGTCCATGATACACATGTTGTTTAAAAAGGCCATGTTTATTAACAGCAAAGAAACGTTTCGCACTACTCAGTGCATCATCAGTCTGTCAAAGGTAAAAGACAATAAAATACATTATTAACATAAAAGGAATTCAAAAGGTAATTAAAATTTACAAGTTAAAAACAATAAAAAGTAAAAGAGTATAAAAAGTACATAAAACAGAAAACAAAAGAGACTACCAAAAAACCAACCATCTATAAGCAGGAGAGAAGAGGGGGAATGACATACAATGACGTCCAAGGCCAGACGACAACTATGCCAGATACAAAGTTCCTGAGGAAGTATTACTATTGAGAGAGGGAACCAGTCTTTTAATATATAACGATTCTAAAGTTGTTAAGTGATCTGGGTCCCTTACATAACCAATTATTGAAAAGTGTTGTTTCAGGACTTCGGTTTTACATAATGCGGCATGATTTCTAATATTAGAAAATTCTGGCTGCTTAATTCTTTGGCCAGTGCGAAAGCTAAAACCCAAATGGCTGCAATATCTGACCTGCAGTAACCTCCGTGTCGATCCAACGTAAGAGCCCGGACATCCAGGGCATGTGAATTTATAAACCACATTGGATCGCATGAAGGACTGCAGGCGATCTTTGAATTAAAAAATGATCCTATTGTACATGGGTTGTTAGAGATCAGTTTTACGTTAAGACAGGGGATTTCCTGTTCAATTATTCTTGTGAGATTTAAAGAGAATTTGGAGTCAGACATATACGGGATTGAGGCATAGAATAATTTTTTTGGGACATCAAAGTTGACTGTTGGAGGTTGTAAGAACTTTGTTAATAACTTATTGTGATTTTATGAACTATATCTTGTGGATGAGTTTATCTGAAAAAGTTGAATAAAAAAAGACTATTTCTTTGTGAAATATTTGCCAAGTTGAAGAATATTTTAGAGCTCTATGGACCAAAGTGTAGATGGTATTAAGTTTGAAAGAATATTGACAGGAGCTATAGTAGTTATTGGCTAAGCCCGTATATGTCCGCTTTCTATAAACAGAAGTAGTGAACTCAGAATTAAGTCTCGTTACATTAATATCTAAAAATGGAAGACTACCTTCGCTCTCTACCTCCATGGTAAATTGAATGTTTGGATGAAGTTGATTAATATAATCCAAAAATAAAGAACATTGCCAAGAGTGCTGGAACAAGACAAAAGGGTGTCATCAACATATCTGCGATAAAAGGACGGTTTAAAATTATGATTACACTCGTTTAAAAATTTCATTTCAAGGTCAGACATAAAAAAGTTAGCAAAAATGGGGCCCAGAGGCGACCCCATGGCAACTCCATCGACCTGCGAATAGAGTTGCTTATTAAAAATGAACATTGAATCTTGCACTGCAACGGTTCAAGTAGTTGTTTAAAGAGATTGATCTGTTAAAACCATGAAAAAAACTGTATCTCGCTAATAAAAAACCTTATCTAGAATAATATTGATCGTTTCATTAAGTGGGACATTAGTGAAAAGAGACTCTACATCAAAACTTATCATGTAATAGTCTCCATCTTGGTGGTAATTGCTGTTGGAACTCGTAACCATTTTTTAAAGAAAATTCATTGTTACTATATTCAGAAAGTAAACCGGCTAAAAATTTGGAGATAGAGAACGAAGGACTATTATAGGCAGCCATAATGGGTCTAAGAGGTATATTAGGCTTGTGAATTTTGGGTTGGCCATACAAAATACTGAAAGAAGAGCCAGTCACAAATAGTTGTTGATATGTGGTCTCATTAATAATATTTTCACTTTTAATTTTTCTTAATAATCTATTGATTTTATCTTCCCTTTTGTATATGTCGAGAAAAGTGGGTTCACCATGAGCTTTAAATTTTTTGGTGGTATCAGACAAGATATTTTCCATTTTTTCCACATAATCGTTCTTATTCAAAATAACAACACCTTTGCCTTTATCGGGCTTACAAATTACAATGTCCTCGCGTTTTTTCAAGTTTAAGAGTATACTCAGATCAGTTTTTCTGAAAAAGGGAGTCCAGTTAGTTTTTAAATTGCCATAAGTTTTGTGGACTAAATTTGAGATTTTCTGTTGGAGATTACCAATATTTTTAGAAACATCAAGTTTTATAAGTCTTTGGAACATGACCTCAAATGGTAAAAAGAATCTGGCATAGTTGGGTCTAAAAGATGGCAGACAAAAATCCAAACCAAAAGATAGTAAAAATTCCTCTCTCTTCGATAAAATGTAATCAGATAAGTTAAAAATGCAGTGGTTTCTGAGTTGGAAATCAGGAATAACAACACCAAGACTTAAAAGTTTTCTTTGATGTCTTAAAAAGACATCCGAAATAAAATCATTAATAGATTTGTAAAACATTCTTTGGTACAAGAGGCGATCTAAAAGAGATAAGTCGTTATACAATAGGTGTTTTAATTGTTCAGCTGTAACAGTCAATTTCTTGATGGCAACAGTCTTAACGTTAATTTCCTTCATCAGTAGAGTTCTGAGCGATTCCTTATAAAACTCAGTGTTGTAAAGAGAAGATTTGTATAATTTGAATCGGACAAATTTGGGGACGACATCATTCAATTGGCAATATTGAAGAAAATCCAGATCGCATTTGGCTTTTTCCACCGACTACGAGGAATTCGTCACTTCTCAACAAATACTGAAGCACCGCTATCCAGCCGTTACTATATCGACTTCACGAAAACTGGAAAAGGCAACACTAAGATTGAAAAAAGCAATGCGATCTGGATTTTCTTCAATATTGCCATTTGAATGATGTCGTCCCAAATTTGTCCGATTCAAATTATACAAATCTTCTCTTTACAACACTGAGTTTTATAAGGAATCGCTCAGAACTCTACTGATGAAGGAAATTAACGTTAAGACTGTTGCCATCAAGAAATTGACTGTTACAGCTGAACAATTAAAACACCTATTGTATAACGACTTATCTCTTTTAGATCGCCTCTTGTACCAAAGAATGTTTTACAAATCTATTAATGATTTTATTCGGATGTCTTTTTAAGACATCAAAGAAAACTTTTTTAAGTTTTTAAGTCTTGGTGTTGGTATTCCTGATTTCCAAACTCAGAAACCACTGCATTTTTAACTTATCTGATTTACATTTTATCGAAGAGAGAGGAATTTTTTACTATCTTTTGGTTTGGATTTTTGTCTGCCATCTTTTAGACCCAAACTATGCCAGATTCTTTTTACCATTTGAGGTCATGTTCCAAAGACTTATAAAAACTTGATGTTTCTTAAAAATATTGGTAATCTCCAACAGAAAATCTCAAATTTAGTCCACAAAACTTATGGCAATTTAAAAACTAACTGGACTCCCTTTTTCAGAAAAACTGTTCTGAGTATACTCTTAAAAACTTGAAAAAACGCGAGGACATTGTAATTTGTAAGCCGATAAAGGCAAAAGGTGTTGTTATTTTGAATAAGAACGATTATGTGGAAAAAATGGAAAATATCTTGTCTGATACCACCAAATTTAAAGCTCATGGTGAACCCACTTTTCTCGACATATCAAAGGGAAGATAAAATCAATAGATTATTAAGAAAATTAAAAGTGAAAATATTATTAATGAGACCACATATCAACAACTATTGTGACTGGCTCTTCTTTCAGTATTTTGTATGGCCAACCCAAAATTCACAAGCCTAATATACCTCTTAGACCATTATGGCTGCCTATAATAGTCCTTCGTTCTCTATCTCCAAAATTTTTAGCCGGTTTACTTTCTGAATATAGTAACAATGAATTTTCTTTAAAAAATGGTTACGAGTTCCAACAGCAAATTACCAACCAAGATGGAGACTATTACATGGTAAGTTTTGATGTAGAGTCTCTTTTCACTAATGTCCCACTTAATGAAACGATCAATATTATTCTAGATAAGGTTTTTATTAGCGAAGATACAGTTTTTCATGGTTTTAACAGATCAATCTTTAAACAACTACTTGAACTTGCAGTGCAAGATTCAATGTTCATTTTTAATAAGCAACTCTATTCGCAGGTCGATGGAGTTGCCATGGGGTCGCCTCTGGGCCCCATTTTGCTAACTTTTTCATGTCTGACCTTGAAATGAAATTTTTAAATTTAAAACGAGTGTAATCATAATTTAAAACCGTCCTTTTATCGCAGATATGTTGATGACACTTTTGTCTTGTTCCAGCACTCTTGGCAATGTTCTTTATTTTTGGAGATTATATTAATCAACTTCATCCAAACATTCAATTTACCATGGAGGTAGAGAGCGAAGGTAGTCTTCCATTTTTAGATATTAATGTAACGAGACTTAATTCTGAGTTCACTACTTCTGTTTATAGAAAGCGGACATATACGGGCTTAGCCAATAACTACTATAGCTCCTGTCAATATTCTTTCAAACTTAATACCATCTACACTTTGGTCCATAGAGCTCTAAAATATTCTTCAACTTGGCAAATATTTCACAAAGAAATAGTCTTTTTATTCAACTTTTTCAAGATAAACTCCTATCCACAAGATATAGTTCATAAAATCACCAATAAGTTATTAACAAAGTTCTTACAACCTCCAACAGTCAACTTGATGTCCCAAAAAAAAATTATTCTATGCCTCAATCCCGTATATGTCTGACTCCAAATTCTCTTTAAATCTCACAAGAATAATTGAACAGGAAATCCCTGTCTTAACGTAAAACTGATCTCTAACAACCCATGTACAATAGGATCATTTTTTAATTTCAAAGATCGCCTGCAGTCCTTCATGCGATCCAATGTGGTTTATAAATTTCACATGCCCTGGATGTCCGGGCTCTTACGTTGGATCGACACGGAGGTTACTGCAGGTCAGATATTGCAGCCATTTGGGTTTTAGCTTTCGCACTGGCCAAAGAATTAAGCAGCCAGAATTTTCTAATATTAGAAATCATGCCGCATTATGTAAAACCGAAGTCCTGAAACAACACTTTTCAATAATTGGTTATGTAAGGGACCCAGATCACTTAACAACTTTAGAATCGTTATATATTAAAAGACTGGTTCCCTCTCTCAATAGTAATACTTCCTCAGGAAAACTTTGTATCTGGCATAGTTGTCGTCTGGCCTTGGACGTCATTGTATGTCATTCCCTCTTCTCTCCTGCTTATAGATGGTTGGTTTTTTTGGTAGTCTCTTTTTGTTTTCTGTTTTATGTACTTTTTATACTCTTTTACTTTTTATTGTTTTTAACTTGTAAATTTTAATTACCTTTTTGAATTCCTTTTATGTTAATAATGTATTTTATGTCTTTTACCTTTGACAGACTGATGATGCACCGAGTAGTGTCGTGAAAACGTTTCTTTGCTGTTAATAAACATGGCCTTTTTAAACAACATGTGTATCATGGACCCTCCTGAAGTCTATATATCTTGCTGACTGGAATATTATATATATATATATATATATATATATATATATATATATATATATATGATATATTAATATGTATTTTATGAGTTATATAGATATATATATATATATAT